>NW_028270176.1:82858178-83158178 GCF_037043375.1 Chiloscyllium plagiosum
AGACATTTGTGTCAGAATTTGGAAGAAAGTTAATAGTTAATGAAAGTGAGCATGAAAGTGAACAAATGATGCAGTCAATGACATTTGGTACATAAAGGAATTATAGTAATTGTGTCATTATTGTACAGTGATGAATAATGTTGGAATAGAAAATACAAAAAGATTCAAAGCAGTTGATTCAAAGCAGTTCTTTTCTTACAATTAAATGAAACCAATAATCATTTTGCAGAGCACGTGATTTGAAAAAAAGTCATTTATTTTGTTATGTATTGTGAAAACTATTTCCATTTTGCAAAAATGGAGACTTTCCCAAATTCAAAATTTAGGTCTGCTGAATTATACAATAAAAATGGTTGTAATTTGAAACATCTCTTGCACACAAATTTAAAATAAGTAAACTTAAAGATTTTTAGAATGACAAAACGTTTGTTGTTTCCATGATTGCATTACAGTCAATAACCGTGATAAATTAGAAGCATTGTTTTAAGCAACATAAACCATCTTTAACTACTGAACTGAAATAGAAGGTATCAACTGCACTTGTTGCATGGAATAGTAAACAAATGCTTACTGTTGCCATTGGTTTCAGGAGCAATAAGGTACTTACTCAGGTTATTCTACTGAACAATAATCAGATATCGATGGCAGTCTTTGTGTTGCTTTATGTGTAATGTTTAGTGTGAACATTGGTTCGTTAAAATTGAGATATTTATATGAATTAGGGACAGATTGATAATTGGGTGCGAATGATCTGATTTAAAATCAGACAGTTTTTGATTTTTTCAAGGATTGCTGAGTGAAACGTTCTTAAACTGCCATGCAATCAATGGGATAAGTGAGAGATATGCAAATTGAACTTTCAAATGAACACACCCTGATATTTTCACACCATTTCAATGTCACATTCAATACAAATAGGTGACTGGAAAGCTAAAAGCAAATCTCACACAATTCATAAACCGACCAATAATTAAAAATTGATAAATAATAGCATGTGACATTTGTTTATTTTACTGAAGAAGTAATTGATCTTTTCTCATATTTATAGCACTGGAGCATAAAGTTCTACATGATGTTTTAACTAAGATCTACAGAATAAGAGAAAATTAACGACTATCATACTTCGTATATTTCAGCTTTATGATTTCAACATTCTCAAATATTTTCCAAGGAATATTGATTGAGTGGAATTAGATACATCTTCCTATTAGTGACCAGAAGAAAGTATACAGCAGATACTGTGATTATTGGAATGAACGATGATACCTCCAAGTAATCTACTGATATTGTGAATGGATATACAGTAAGTCTCAGCATGGAAGTGAATTCTAATCAAATCAATTCAAAAATGTTTCCAAGCTAAAAATAATTACAATATTCACTATGACTGAGAGATTGGACTTTGCAATGTCCTTGCAGTATTTATTGTATGGAAGCATAATTCCCCATTTATACCACTTACTGGATTGTACAATTATTGTATATAAGATATATTAGCAACAAAGGGATTTTAAAAATCATATTCATGAATTTGAGAATAATGAGATATCTCATCTTGATATTAGACTGAGTAATATGTAGAATTTCAAAAGCTGAGATAATTATTCTCATTCAAATGAGCAAAAATCAGATACTTACAAAGGATTTTGCAAGGGATATTATTGGTCGTTTTGTATTTGCAATGGCCTGAACAAATATTAATATAGCAGCATTGACAATAAGAAATAATGAATGAAATTTTAAAAACATTGCATTTTTACAAAGTCTAAGTTAAATTGCTGTGCAATTATTGTAATTGATAATTGCTTTTAGAATCCTGACAGATAAGTTGACTTAATATTTTGAAAGCACTTTGCTCTGATGTTGATTGGATATTCATTAAGATGAAGAAACTGTAAATTAAAGCATAAAACTTAGCTGTGTGATGTAAAAAAATCATTCAGCAACAATTGAAAAAAAATTGACTTTGTTCAAAAATGCAGGCAACACAAGATGCTTTCTTCCAGTAGTTTTCTTGAAGAGTCATGTCAATTTTATTAATGTAACTTTTATCACAATAAATGCTTCAACATTTATTTCAGAATTAGGAGGAAAAGAATTAGGCCATGAAACTGACTATTACTATGAACAAAACATAGAGTCAATGACATTTGGTACGGAAAGGAATTCTCATAATTGTGTGAGTATTTGTCACTGATGACCAACATGAAAGGAAAAGGAAAATTTTCAACATATCCAAGCAATTTTTTTCTTAAAATTTCCTTTTTTTTCAATCATTTAATGTGACATTTGAGCTGAAGACTAGTTCCCGTTTCCCCTATTGTAGTCTTTACTATAATTTAAAATTTCGTGTTAGTTGAACTAAAGAACAAATGGATATACCCCCATTGTTTTCTTGTATACCAAATAAAGCAAATCTAAAGCAATTTTATCATGAAAATGACATTGCTCAAAATGTAATCATTTCACACACAATAAATGTTTGTATTGAATTGAAATGTCATCTGTTAGAAACGAAAATCGCTTCTCAATAATCGGTCTAGACAAATTCAGGAAAACAAAGTTTTATTAACAAGTCCAGTCTGCAGAGTTGGGCACCCTTGAAGAAAAGGCGCGCTGAGGCTTACAAAGTCTCCCATTATATACAGTACAAGTCCCTCCTCTCCTTGGCTCTAACAAGCCATGAGGTTCACATTCTTAAAAACATCATTATTCTTATCACAAAGTCTGCAACAAATGTCTCCAGAGTCTCTAAAGTTGTTGTTTTTCTCACCCTGTAGTCTTATCAGTCAAAGACTTATTCTTCTCTGTCTGTGCAATCTGTAGCAGATGTCTCTCGAGTCGTTTCCCTATCCTGCAGTCTTATCAGTCAAGGACTCATCCTTCCCTGCCTGTGTTAATGGTTTCATCAATCAAGGGCCTGTTTGTTTTTACTTTGCTCACAAATTGTCAGCATTCTGCACAATTTAAACTAGCCTGTTTGTTTTTACTCTGCTCACAAATTGTCAGCATTCTGCACAATTTAAACTATTCTACTTTTGAGTATATAAGATGTTCTAGAAAAGAAACAAAAGTTTTGTCTTTTATTATAGATCAGTCTGTGGTCCAGGCACATCTTAAAGTTTAAACCGAAATTACCTCTCACAATTCCACCCTTTTCTTTCTTTAAGATGTGCCTGACCAAGATAAGCCCCCCTTCCCTCAAGGGCCCTGGAAATCCTTGGTCTTTCGCAGCAACATCACTTTAAGTTCCCACGTCCCATGTTGTGTAACCACCACTGCCTGGAGTCGGGAAATATTTTTCTGAATTAAAAACTGAATACAGGGAGTTAGGCAGGGTAATACGAGAAGAAGAATCATGCCCCCCCCCCAACCACCAGCAACGCCGTGCGCCACCAGCTACCACCTAGGAGACCATCCCACCATCCGATGCCACTAAGAGGACGCCAAGATTGTACTGGCACATGGGCCAATTTCCGAATTTCATCGGAAATTTTCAAAACCGCTTTACCATCATCGTCAATTTCTAGACAGCAGTTTGTCAGGTTAAATTTCCCACACACACCCCCCTCCGAGGCCAACAGATAATCCAAGGCAAGTCGGTTTTGATATATAGCAGCCCTCATCTGATCCTGCTGCTTAGCCAACAACTCTCGGGCCAGGGCAGTCCGGTTAGTAATGACCTCTACGACTGCTTGGAGCCTGATAATTCGATTTAACATATAGATAGGAGTACGATATCCCCATGATCCGTCCTGTGCCCACGTAGCGGGCCCGTAGTATTCAATAATCCGGGCCGGTGGCCACTCATCCCCCCAATCACCGACTTGGATATCCCTTGGCGACCTACGCAGGGAGTCAAAGAGTTTAACTCCCAAATCATCGCCTTCCTCCCGGGGTAATAGGAAGAACGCAGGTCGTATTAGACCCAGGAAGCATACCCCAGCCCATCCCATGGGCAGTTTGGAGTATGCCCGATTACCGCATATCCAAAATAGGCCATCTGGAGCAGGCCCTCCCTGCCTCACAACGTCATCCCACAGCTCCTTTACCCCGGGGACACCCTCATAAGGACCAGGACCACTGCAATTCCAGTATTCGGACTCCTGGACCAGAGTCTGGACAGGAGTATCCCAGCATCGATTCCCCGACAACCACCACTCCAGACTCTCATCATGTCATCGGAAGAATCAGAACCTAATTCATCAGAGGAGGAATCAGTACGTAATGGAACGCAATTTTTATCACCTCGGTTTGCAATGTACCAAGTAATATCCTCAGGCCACCATACTCGCGTGGTTGCATCCAATATATTCTGACAGGGACTAATCCCTACCTTCACGGTCCCCTTGCCTTCAATACAGAACTGGCCCTCAGGGCTGTTTGTCAGTCTCCACCCCTGGTTTTTTCTGTCGTTGTCATGAGTCCAAGTGGTTTGCAGCATTTCCCCTATGTCTAAGCTTTGACCAGTCCACGGCCATTGTTACGACATATGCGGCCCCCCACAGACCCAGCAATTGCTAACATTTAAAACAGTGGCTATTCTAGAGGTGAGATCAATAAACAGGTTTTGTGTAACATCAGGGAGTTCAATCTTTCCTTCTACCTCTTCGTATACAGATGGCACTTTAGGGAGCACGACCGTTCCCTGACGGTCTTGCTCTTTCCCAACCCCCGATCAGTGATCTGTATCTTGGTCTCCTTGACTCTGTCAACCTGCTCCCTGAGCAACACGGAGGATAGGTCCCACCTCCCAGTTTTGCTAATACACACCCAGCGGTCATTTATAGGGCATCCATGGATTTTGCCACCGTATCCTTTATTATATACCTGATAATAGGGTCTCCCATCCTCCCAACATTCATGGCGTGCACTCACATCGTAACACCTATCGTCCACATAGGAATGGGACACAAATGATCCCGAATAGATTCGAATCCCAAGTCTTACTGTAGTTCGACATTTGTCACATCTCCCCTCACCCTCCCCCACATACAGGAGTAAACTGATCAATATCCCCACCAATACAGTCCAAGTAGAATTCATTATTGCTGTCTTTTCAGTTTTACCGACAACGGCTTGTCCCCTTGCTCGCATGTCCAGGTGCTTTCTTCTTCAGGCGGAACAGGCCCCTTTATCCTTGACGCGTGGACCCACCCTTTTTCTTTCGTCCGAACAGCTGCTTCAGTTGTTAACAGGACCAGGAACGGTCCTTCCCACCGCGGCTGGAGCTTTTCGGCCTTCCAGGTCTTAACAAGTATCCAATCTCCGGGCTCCACCTTATGCAGGAGGAAGTCAAGCGGCGGAGTCTGAGCCAGGAGACCTTTCCTCCGGAGTTCTGCAAAAGAACGGGATAAGGCCAGTAAATAGGTTCGGATAAATACATCCCCCCTTGTAGAGTGGGACATCCATCAACCTTACTCCAATACGGTAATCCGAACAGCATTTCATAGGGGGAAACCCCGACATCTCGGCGAGGTGCCGTACGTATCCTCAATAGGGCAATGGTCAGGCACTTTGGCCAGGGTAACTTAGTTTCTAACATCAGCTTAGTCAATTGGGTCTTGAGCGTGCCATTCATTCTCTCAACTAGACCCGAACTCTGAGGATGCCAGGGTGCGTGGAATTTCCATTGGATACCCAGGGCAGTACAGATCAAATGGTTTAGCTTAGAAATAAAATGCGTCCCGCAGTCGGAGTCGATAGATTCCATGATGCCATATCTCGGGATTATGTTCTCTAACAACAGTCGGGCCACGGTTGGTGCATCGTCTTTGGCAGTTGGGAAAGCCTCTACCCAGTGAGTGAAATGGTCTACTATTACTAGCAGATATTTCCATCTCTGTACTGGGGGTAATTCTGTAAAGTCGACTTGGATCCTCTGAAATGGCCTAATCGCGAGGGGCTGACCAGCGGGTGGCATAGAACGCATGGCCTTCCGATTAATACGCCGGCAAGTGGGGCATCCGACTACCTCTTGTTGGGCTAATGTGTATATCCCCCTGCATACATAGTCTCTCAGGATTGTGTCACACATGGCTTGCACCAGCCTATATGTCCCGTCCGGCTTCCTCACAAGAAGTATTGGAGTATTGAAAGGGGACATGCATTCCTCCAGTAGTCCATCTGTGATTAATCATTCTATCACAGGTTGTAACCCCTCCCGTCCTTCCATAGCAATCGGGTATTGTTTCCTTCTTACCGGGCCTCTTCCTGGTAACATGGTGATTTGGAGAGGTTTGATGTTTAGACCCCCTCTGTTCCCCTCTCGGTACCATACTTCCGGGTCTATTTGTTGATCATCTTCTTTGGTGAGGGCGAACAACCTTACCACCATTTCCCGGTTATTTGGTACCGTTCCGATCCCTAGTTTGACCTGCAAGTCTCTTCCTAACAAATTAAACCCCGCCGATGGCAGTAGAAGGAGGTCTCGTTTAGTAGTTCTGTTTGCATACCCAATTTCCACGTCCTCCACCACTGGGACTTGTAATTTCTGTCCTCCAATTCCAGATACCCCCATAACTTTTCCTCCTGCTCGGTGCCGGGGGGTATTTGGATTATACTTAATCTTTCGGCTCTCGAGTCCACCATAAATGTGATCTCCGATCCTTGGGGCCCTACTTTCAAGTTTACCAGGGGTTCCTGTCGATAGTCCTTTTGCCCCAAGGGTAGGAACCCCCGACCTCCCTAATCTTCCTCCATCAGGGCGTACGACCTCACCTCCCGCTTGTAGCGGGGGCACTCCCGTTTAAAATGTCCCTCTTCATTACAATAGTAACATCTGAGTGTCCTCTTCGTTTCCCTGTCGCGGTCTCGCGTTCCTCCACTCTTCCTTTGTTCCGGCCATGGTTCTCTTTTCCTCTGCTCTTGCCATGACTCTCCCCTTTCCTGTTTCTGCCACGGCTCTCCCTTTTCCCTTCTTCCAGCTGTCATTTGTTGCACCGTTTGCATCATTATCTTTGTCGCCTTCTTTTGCTTCTCATCGTCCCTTCTCACTCTTTTGCGCCTCCCGTAGTAATTCACTTAAAGATTTACTATCCCAATCATCCATTTTCTCTAACTTCTTTCGTATGTCCGGCCAGGCTTTTGATACAAACTCTACCCGTATGAGTTGTTGCCCCACGTCCGTCTCAGGGTCCACCCCAGCAAACTGCTGCAAATTCTTCCTAATCCTGTCTAGGAAATCCGTAGGGGTTTCCTCCGGGTTTTGATGATTACCAAAGGCCTTGGTAAAATTGTGCCCCTTCGGGGCTGCGTGTCTTATTCCTTTTATCCAATATTCCCGCATGTCTCTCATGTTGCGCCGTCCTCCCTCCGTGTTCTTATCCCACTCGGGGTCGGTGAGGGGAAACTTCTGCTCCCCTCCTCCTCCTCTCTCTCTCTCCCAGACCAAGAGCGCAGCTTGTCGTATCATCTGACGCTCCTGGCTAGAGAACAATGTTTTCATGATGGAACACATCTCTTCCCACGTGTAAGTATTCGGACCCAGGAACTGATCCAATTGTTCAGCAAGTCCCATGGGGTCCTCTAGTAGACCCTTCATCTCCCCCCTGAAATTCCGTACTTCAGTACTCGTCAAGGGAACGTTCACATATCCCGTTCTTCCTTCCTCGCCCCCCATGGGCACTTCCCGGAGTGGATTCATTCTTGCAATCGAGACAGGGTTTTGTCTGTGACCCCTTCCAGCTTGAGATCTGGTCTGTACCCCTGAGGTAGTTTGTGATTCCTCCCCATTTTCTTCCCCTTCCCCTGAATCGTCGTCACCCGAAGGAACATTTTGTGGGGCAGACGGGGTCACGTAGGGCGGCGGTAAGTGATCTAAAGGGTCCCATTCTTTCTGCCCTTTCGAGTCTTTATTAGTTACCTGCATTTGGCAAGATATCGTAACCGGTAGCCAACAAAGGGCATAATCACTTTCTTCCAGATTAACATCAGGTTTTGAATTGACATATAAAATGAGGGCTTGCCGGACCCAGTCTTCGTCAGTACCGAATCTAGGCCACCATACTGAGTCGCCCTGAATAGGTTTCTGGGACCACTTTTGACAGTATTTTACCATCTTCCTTTTAGATTTTCCCTTTCTTCCACCCTGATCCCAATTATTTAGCATTCTCCCTAACGGACTATCGTCAGGTACCCCGGGGTATGTGTCATTGTCCCTGGTTAAGCCTACCTTTCCCTTAATCGCCTTAGATCCCTTATTTCCCATTTCCGAGGACTTCGTATTTTTCCCGTGATAATCTATCACAATGTAGCCAATTCCCGGACCTTCAGTCCCGTGATCGCCCAGGTTCCTTTGCAGGCACCCCCGGTCTTTGGATTCCTGTGTCCTACGTCTCTGTGACACAAATCACAGGCACCCCGTAGGTACACGTTCCTCCTCAAACACGGTCTCTGCAAAATCCCTCACAGGCGAGCCCCGGTCTCGAGATTCCTGAGTCCCACGTCTCTGTAGAAAAAAAAATCCACAGGCACCCCGTAGGTCCCCAGTCCTCCAGAAACACGGTCCCCGCAAGTTTTTTCTTACCTGGGTTCGGTGCACCAAAATTACTCGATCGTTAACCGTCCCCACTGCCTCGGGTACACCCCTCCTTTGTTTTCCTGAGCCTCCCGGATATCACTCGCTCAAGCCGCGTGGGGCGACAAGCAAGGAATCAGGGACTGCCGAACTCGGCAGGGTGCACCTTCTCCGATATCCTTCCTCAACTCCCCTCGCGGCCGGAGTGTTGATCCCGGACGAGCCCCCAAGTTGTTAGAAACGAAAATCGCTTCTCAATAATCGCTCTAGACAAATTCAGGAAAACAAAGTTTTATTAACAAGTCAAGTCTGCAGAGTTGGGCACCCTTGAAGAAAAGGCGCGCTGAGGCTTACAAAGTCTCCCATTATATACAGTACAAGTCCCTCCTCTCCTTGGCTCTAACAAGCCATGAGGTTCACATTCTTAAAAACATCATTATTCTTATCACAAAGTCTGCAACAAATGTCTCCAGAGTCTCTAAAGTTGTTGTTTTTCTCACCCTGTAGTCTTATCAGTCAAAGACTTATTCTTCTCTGTCTGTGCAATCTGTAGCAGATGTCTCTCGAGTCGTTTCCCTATCCTGCAGTCTTATCAGTCAAGGACTCATCCTTCCCTGCCTGTGTTAATGGTTTCATCAATCAAGGGCCTGTTTGTTTTTACTCTGCTCACAAATTGTCAGCATTCTGCACAATTTAAACTAGCCTGTTTGTTTTTACTCTGCTCACAAATTGTCAGCATTCTGCACAATTTAAACTATTCTACTTTTGAGTATATAGAATGTTCTAGAAAAGAAACAAAAGTTTTGTCTTTTATTATAGATCAATCTGTGGTCCAGGCACATCTTAAAGTTTAAACCGAAATTACCTCTCACATCATCATAGCTGCAGAAGTGTTTTTCCCTGACAGGGAATGAAGATTCAGGAGGCAGGCTGAGCTCAGAGTGGAAGATGTTTACTCATGATGCAATCATTTAATGAAGGGATCGTCCCCCGAGGCCAATCTCGGAAGGGAGATCCATGACACACTGTAACATGCACAGTAAAAAGCTGCATTTTTATGCACATATAATGTGACAGCCCTCTCCTCCTAACCCAGACACCCAAACCAAACATATAATCGCAGATGGGCATCCTCATGGACAGTCCCAGATTCTTATCATCTCATGTTGTTTAACAGGTACTATAATCTCCAGGCCTTGGGATCTTTCCACGCATCTCATTCATTCAGATTCCAAAGTTATTGCTACACTCCCTCGGGCCTCTCAGGATGCCTTCTCTGGTGGGACATTTGGAATTCTATTGTTTATTATATTTTACTTTACCAAAATCAATTACTCCTCATATTGTTCACTCTCCTAATTACTTATGCACAAACAAATACAAACGACAGTTAGTTTTAACTTACTTGCTATACGATTAGTAATATGACTTGTGTTATAAGGTTTGTTATATTGTGTAAAATTATATAGCTACTCTTACTGTCAGGACTTTATAATTAATGGGCAGTGAACATCATATCTTGAAGCTAATTCCTAAAACTCGCTAACTTCACATCTAAGTCTAAATGCTTTTCTCTAATGCTTTTGAATTGACATTGGTTAGATGTATCTAACTTGTGTTGCAAATTACCCCTATGATTCTCAAGAATCTGCAATTAGAACCTTTGTTTAATGTTCTGAGTAACTTTAAAATAATAGCTATTTCTGACAAACAAATCTTCTGTTGTCATGATAGCTGCTTTGTGAGTTAACTGGGCTGCATCCTGCAGCTGCTGTTTATTCATTTACTGGGACAATTATCCTTTAATTTATGAAGATCGGGATTAGTCATTTGTCTGTATGCTGTCTGGAATTCTATAGTCCTGGCGTTGGAGTAGGTCCCCTGGTAGTGTGTTATTTTAGTGAAATGCTGGAACAGACTGTTAGTCTTGTTTATCACCCCTCTGACACCTTGTGTTTTAGTTCTAAGGTACTCTGCCTCTTTCTGATTGTCAGGCGTTTTGTATGAGCAAATATGAACTATTTTCTATTCCAGGTGGAGGCAGGCCACACCCACAACAGAAAATCAACTAAGATTCAAGTATTACAAAAAAAAATCACCATTCGCTACCATTGGTACCTGTACAGTGCAATACGTTTCCGTCACTGAGCCTTAATTTCACACTGAAAGTTGGATATACTGGATTTGATCAATTATTAAATATTAGATATAAGCAACAATTAATCTTAAAACCATTTCATAGCAAACTTAAAAAATGATTAGAAATCTCATATAGCTGCCTGTGATGTGTCAAAATGAACAGTATTTATTGGAGTGCAAAACAATCAGACGTCTGTTAATATGTAAGACCGAATATTAATCCAATGATTTCTGTGAACATCCAAAGGAGAAAGGAACAGATATTACCTGTGAGTGTTGGATGGGGAATCATGAGTTAGTTTGTGGTTGTGCCGACCTGGAATAAGAGAACTATTATTCTTTGTAATATTGGCACTAAGACATAATGGATTAAACTAAAATGTGAATTTGATGATGTTTGTTACGAAACCTAAGCTGAATTGCTGTGTGATTTTTGGAGAGACAATTCATTATTAATTAATTTTAGAACTTTAACTAGGTGAATGAATCAATATTTGCAAATGGGTTTGCTCTGATGTTGATGAGTAATTTATTAAGATCAGTCAAGTAAGAATGAAAATGATGGTTTGAAAATACATTAGACATTCAGTGAACATTGATCAGAATTAGTTTGTCATTCATAATTCTCAGATCTTCAAGAATTCTACACTTGGTGTCTCTGCTTTCCTTCTGGAGAAATATAATATATAATAAGAACAAGTTATGTATTATATTTCATTCATGCAATTTTTCATATAATCAATATTTAGACATCTGAGTCAGAATTACAAAGAAAATAAGTCAATAGGGATTTTTTTTTCACAGAAAAATACAGTCAACAGCATTTGTCAAGGTATTTGTTTCACTATTGTCTCTAAATAAACAGATAGATTCCTTTTATGGGGATCTGGTCACAATGTAATGAATTTCAATTATATTTTATCATAATTATTGGATTGGAAACCAGCAGAAAACTTGCCTGTAGTCAGGACTTGCTTCATCTCAATACATGTTACAATTAGCATCCACAGCCATAAGTAGTAAAGTGTCATCATTGGTCTGGGAAAGTTGTAGTGTTTAAATTATAATAAAGAGTCTCGTACATATGTTTGGATAGATGAGAGCATGATGATTGCTGTGATAATTGATCCTGAGAACAATAAGGTACTTACATAGAGGTTTTCACCAAATACTAATTAAGTGGCCTTGAAGACCATTAGAGTACTTTGATTTCAATAATGTTGAGCTGATTTCCATGATTTGGGAAATGTTTCACAACATTTTACCAGAATTCTGGATTCTAAGCATCCAATGGGTTTCGAGTAAACACCCTTCTGTTGTTGTCATTCTCAAGTGAGGTGTATAATGCTCAGGCACTGGCTGGAAGTCAAGGTGCCAGGAAGTCTGCTTCAACCTCTCCAAAAAACAACTCTCAGGCTGGTTGTAACTGGACTCCCGAACCTTTGTGACCTCTTTGACCGGGCCTTCCACTGTTTGCTGGAGCTGATTATTTTGTCTGCTGTTTCCTTTAGTTAGACCTTTTCAGCTCCGATTTCTCCAGCGTTAGGAATATTTAGAATGTTCACTTATGAGCCACAGGTCACTTGACCTTAGTGCATAAATAAATATGGTTCACTTATTGTTGTAATAATGTATTGAGAATGAATCTTTGCATCTTAACAAACAAAATGATTCAATATTTTTCAGCAGTTTACGGTGAGATTGATTAGATAGTCATTAAGAGAGATCAACTGACAATTATAAACTATTTGCGGGATTATTGAATTGAAAAAGCATACAGATGTGCAGAGATTTTTTAGAAGGCATTGCTTTTTCATTCAAATATATAGGCTGTTCAAGAAGTCGATGTAGCTGTTCATTGATTCTCTTGTCCAGATGCTAATTTATAATTCATATCGCTTTTATTGTGCCCAGAATTTTGAGATTTATATCAGAGTTAAGAAGAAAACGAGGAGCAGTTAATATAAGAACTTGAGTGAATAGAAAGCACAGTAAATTTAAATTACAGAGGAAACAGTCGGTAATTGCTCCACATAAGCAGACAAATATTTTTAATGTCGAGATGCTCGAAAAGCACAGCAGACCAGGCAGCATCCATGGACCCAGAGATTCCCAATGAAGGCCTATGCCCGAAACGTGTTTTCACCTGCTCCTCACATGCTGCCTGACCTATTGTGCTATTCTAGCACCATACTTTTGACTCTGATCTCCAACATCTGATTTCCTCACTTTCTCCAAATATTTTTAATGGACATGAACTGAAAATGTAAAACATCTGCAGTTGAACTAAACCAACGTTTTTTGCAATATTTGGACTGAAAATCTGTTTGTGACCATGCAACACATCAGGACATATGAACATCTCTTCCGTTAGAATCCTTGGCCATTCATAATAAAGAATAACCACAGCTTTGACCAACCAGTATCGTGTGTAATTACTGAACTGAAATACCAGAGGACAACTACTGCATTTATTGGAGGGAATGATAACGGATCCTTACGGTGGCAGTGGGGATTAATCTCAGGAACAATCAGATAGTTACTCTGATTATTCCACTGAACAGTAATTAGCTGGTCACGGGGACCTTTTTGTGATCTCATGTTTAGTGTTTTGTGTGAGCAATGATTTCAAAAATATTCAGATATTTTACAAGATTTAGGAACACATTGATAATCAAGTGTGAAAGATATTAACTAAAGTCAACTTTAAAAAAAATGTTAGAATTGCTGAGAGAAACGCAATTAAACTATTGTAGAATCCTTATTAGCACAGTGTAGTAACAGGCCATTTGGTTGAAAAAAATGACCCTCCAAAGAGTAACCCACCCAAACACATGTGGGATATAAATGAATTAATGTTATTTCTGCAAGTATAAATTCTGATACAGAACAGGAATGAGAAAATACATATTCAGCAAAAAGAAAGGATATGTTAGCATGAGACGTGAATACAGAACAATGGTGGATATATGGGCAAACAGGAAAGCATCTGTTTCCCCCTTAGATGGGGACACAGGAACAAACCCTAATCAAAGAGGTCAAAGTGGCCTCTGGATGGAAATAGATGCTGATAGAAGAAAAGATATGCCTAATCAATAACCTACGGTAGACTGACGTCAAACACCCTTATGGGAGTCAGAGATAAGAGTTTGTCACGGACAAGACAGGATAAACAGAAGTTGTGGGATAAGTCTTAAGGAAATGAGTGACGTAAGCGAAGCAGGGAACAGACAATGGAATAAGGAAAACATATGGGAAAAAACTGTATAAATTACAAGGGTTTTTTGGGATATAGTGTGCATTGTGTCATTACCTTACCAGGTAATTGGACAAAGCACCCATCTATAGGTGTACAAATAAATGGCTGATCAGAAATTAGTCTCGGACTGAAATTATTAAAGTGAGTGAGCTTTTGTTTCTCACACACATTTCCTGACCATATTCCTCGACATTTCCTGCTGACTAACATACATATCCCTGAACACATTGTGCAATTTAGCATGGCCAGCTCACCTAACCTGCACATCTTTGGATTGTTGGAGGAAACCACAGCAAAGTCACATAGATTTGGGGAGGATGGGCAAAGTCCACAATGTACACCCGAGGATGGGATCAAACCGAGATCCCTGGCACTGTGAGGCAGCAGTGTTAATGACTGAGCCACTGTGTAACTATATGCAATAAGTAAAATCAGTGAGAGTTATGCAAAGACAAATTTCAAATAAACACCCTCCGCTATTGTCAAAGCATGTAAAATTTACATTCAGTACATTAGATGAATGGAAAACAAAAAAAACAGATCTCCAACAATTCACGAATGAAAAATAATTAGAAATTTATTTTGATCAAAGGTCATTCCAATATTTAGATGAATTGCATTTTTTAATAACAAATGTAGGTAATTAGCTGACTAATGAATAATTGGAAGTGGCATCTGTTTACTTTACAGATGCAGAAAGCCAATTGTTTTCTCTCCTTGTAACATAGCAGAATAACAATGCGAATGTCCGAAATGTTTGAATCAAGCTCTTTCGAACAAAAAACTGATCACTTACGATCACTTAGCCTTTTCACCTTTAAGGCCAAAACATTCTCAAATATTTTCCAGGAATTTAGAACCAGCAGAACTAGTTAATTTTTTTTCTTGGGAACCCGAAGAGAATAAACAGCAGATACAGTGAATAAGTCAGTCAATGTGAACATTCAATTGAAGACAACATTCCTTCTTTTTAAAAATGTTCAACTTGCAAAAATTCAAAATTTATTGTCATTGGTGAATAAAACAATAACGATATGCTGATGCTTTTTCATTGGATTTTGTTGCATGAAAAATCCTTAAGTCTTATTGTGATTACCAGCACAAGAAGTGTTAGCATTGAAGTTCAATATTTTTACATTAATACAACTATGTTTCAACAGGTAAAATAAAAATTGGTTGTTACAATGATTGAGGAGAAAGTGAGGTCTGCAGATGCTGGAGATCAGAGCTGAAAATGTGTTGCTGGAAAAGCGCAGCAGGTCAGGCAGCATCCAGGGAACAGGAGAATCGACATTTCAGGCAGAAGGGCTTATGCCCAAAACGTCGATTCTCCTGTTCCTGGATGCTGCCTGACCTGCTGCGCTTTTCCAGCAACACATTTTCAGCTCTGTTACAATGATTGAGAGATTGTACACTGCAATGCATATGCAGAATTAACATGATTCAATATTTCAAAAGCACTTTGCTGTGATGTCGATTGGATATTTATTAACATCAGTAAACTAAGGAATAAAACATAGTAGCTAGCTTTACATATTAAAGAAAAAATGAGACAGTGATTATTGAACAAAATTATTTTCCGAACTCAAAAATATATACAATATAAAACTTGCGAATTTCTTTCCACTGGATTCCTTGTAGAGATGGTACGTTGATTAATATTATAATCAAAGTGTCAGAATTAGGAAGAGAATTAATAGATCATGAAAATGAGCATGAAACTAAACAAACAATGAAGTCACTGCTGGGTGGTATATAACGCTATTGTAATAATTATGTCATTATTGTACACTGATGAATAATGTTGGAATTGAAACAACAAAAAATTCAATACTTCTTTTCTTACAATGCAATGAAAGCAATAATCATTTTGCAGCACGCATGATTGGAAAAAGCAGTCTTTTAGTATGACATACAGTGAAGACTAACCTTTTTGCAAATATGTTATAAAATGGTTATAATTTGAATTGTCTCTTGCACACTCACAACAGAAGAGGAGCTTAAAGATTGTTAGAATAGTTAGAAAAGTGTTTCCAGTGTTATTGTATTACAGTCAATATCCATGATAAATTAGAATTATTGTTTTAAACAACATAAATCGTCGTTAACAACTGAACTGAAATATCAGATATCAAATGCACTTACTGCATGGACTAGTAAACAAATGCTTACTGTTGTCATTAGTCTCAGGAACAATAAGATACTCAGGTTATTCCACTGAACAGTAATCAGCTGATGATGAATATCTTTGTGTCGCTTTATGTGCACTGTTTTGTGTGAACATTGACTTCAAGAAAATTGAGATATTTACATGAATTAGGAATAGATTGATAACTGGGTGTTAAGGATCTTATTTAAGATTAGACTTTTTAAATAGTTGATAGAATTGCTGAGCAAAACACACTTCAGACATCATGCAATAAATGAGATAAGTGATTGTGAGATACGAAGTTCAGTCACTTCAAAAACTTCAGTCCAGAACAAGATTTGAACCAGTAGTATCGTTTATTACGCTGCTGCAAGAGGGGTGTGATGTCCACTGTCCACACGACACACACACACACTGAATTTAATGAGTACACAATATTTATGAAATTCGTTTCTCCTCCCTCCTCCCATTGCTCCTTCACTGTTTACAACTATTTCTAATCTAAACCTGGCTGTTTCTCTGAACTCATCCGGCCTCGTCCATGACAAAATATTTTACTCTGCCCTCACAAGGCCGTTTGACCACCTCCCTCGGTGGTCTTATTGTTATTTCTCCTTCTTCACTGTCATCTGTTTACGTGCTAACCAAAGCAATATTTCCTTTTATTCTTTATTTACACCTAGCCTGATGATCTTTTGTTTTTTTGTTTCTGCTGAAGCGGGAAAGGAAACAGATGCTTGTAACTGTTTGTACAGGCATATCTCGCTTAACCTACACCCCCTCCCCTCACAGCATCTTATCTATTTGACTGTAACATCTACCATTATTTGCAGACATTTCATTCTTGTATGCACATTTTAGCTAATGCAAAAGCAATTATATATTTCCTTCACATAGTTTTCATTCTTGTTAACTCAGCTCTTGGCTGAAACAATTATACACTGGTGCGAGTTCATTTACCTTGAATAAACAATTATGATTGCAGAAGTAACACTGCTTTACATATATCCCACAGTGATAAATATGCAAAGTCAATTTTCACATGAATGCACTTGGATATTTTCACAGCAGTGCGATCTGACATTGTATATAAATAGGTCAGTGGAAAACTAAAACAAATTTCACATAATTCATAAACAGATCAATAACTAAAATTGATAAATAAAAGGAATTGGCATTTGTTTATTTTACTGAACAAGAAATTTATTTTTTCTCTTCATTGTTATAGCACGGGAGCATCAAGTTCTATGTGTTGTTTGAACTCAGCTCTTCAGAACAAAAGAAAATTAATGAATATCATTACTATGTATATTTTATCTGTATGACTGCAACATTCTCAAATATTTTCCAACGAAAAATGATTGAGTGGAATTAGATACATTCTGTTATTAGTGACCTGAACAAAATAAATAACAAATACTGTGATTATTGGAATGAACAACAGATGGAAGCTAATCTAATTTTGAACTGAAAGGCAATTCAATTGATTCTTAGATATTTTCTAATCAACATTCAGAGCTGCTCTGGCACAACTCTGTGCAAGATGGGAATTGAAACTGTACCTCCTGGTCTGGTAACAGAGACACTATCAGAGCTGCACAACATTCCTTCATAATGTTCCCAACCAGGCTGGGCAGGTCTATAATCACATGCTCACTGTGGTTACTCAAGTGAAAATTAATCAGATGTTTATTGTGATAATTGGATTGGAATAAAATGGATGGATCCTGTGTGTAATATACTGAAAATTAAATAGTAATTTACAATAATGATGGGAGTTAACAGATGTCTTAATTAAATATGATTTTTATGATAATTTGCAGAATGACAACTTGACAGAATTGTGTGATTACTGTAAATTGATAAACAAAAATGAATACAATCATTCTATTTGTTCATAACAGTTTCTCATTTTATGAAATGCAAAGTAAAATCTTTGTTCTACATGTAAATTGGAACAAATGATGAATTGGTCAGTCAGTGTGACTATTCAGCTGAAGACAACTTTCATTTTTTCTGAAAATGTATGATTTCTAAGAAGCCACCATTTCCTGTGATTGTTTAATGAAACAAGAAAGATGTCAATCCCATTTTTGTGTATTTCAAAAAATTCATCGGAATTTAAATAATTTTGCACATGAAATATATTCAACCATTGTTGTGATGTTAACATTGAAGAGAATTACACTCAAATCATTTCAAAAGTGTTTCCAAGTTTAAAATGAAAAGCAATATTCACAATGATTGAGAGATTTTACATTGACATGTCCTTGCAATAGTTATTATATGGAATCATAATTCCACATTTACATCCTTTGCCAAATAGACAATGATTAGATATTAGCAACAAATTGATTTTGAAACTACTATTAATGAATTTAAGAATAATGAGGTATATCATCTTACTATTCCACTGAGTAATGTGCAGAAATGAAGAGAAATATTGCAGTGTAAAGTAACTGGTGTTCTCTGAATATCAATAGCTGAGATGACTGATCTTTCAAATGAGCAAAAGTCAGATATTTACAAAGGATGTCGCAAGGGCAGTTATTGGTCTTTTCTGGGTGTATTGGCCCGACCAAACAGGTTTTTATATTGTAGCATTTACAATAAATATGGAAGATATTAAAAACACATTAACTTAGACTTCGTAAAAGCACAAAGTGCTGTGTAATTATTAGAATTGTTCATTGTTTCTAGAATATTGATAGATAAATTAACTTATTATTTTGAAAGCACTTTGCTCTGACGTCGATTGCGTAATAATTAAGATTGATAAACAGAAAATTAATATATAAAAAGTGGCTTTAATAATTCTAAAAAAAACTCAGCAACAATTGACTCAGTTCAACATTGGGGATGTTTGGTGAGTCATATTTATTTACTTAATTTTTATCATGATAAATGTTTAGATATCTATGTCAGAATAAGGAAGATAATAATTAGACCAGGAAAGTGAGTACTATTGTGAACAAAAGGTCGAGTTAATGACATTTGGGACAGAAAATTATTTTGCTCAAAATGACTGATAATTACGTGATTATTGTTCATTGACAACTAATGCTGAAAGTAAAAGAAACAGATTCTAACATTTCCAAAGCAGATTTTTTTCTTATAATGAAATTAAAATACAAATCATTTTAGAGGTCACATGATTTGAAAAACTGTCATTTAATGTGATATTTGAGATGAAGATTTGTTCTTTTTGCCTCCGTGTAGTCTTTTCAATAATTTAAAATTTAATGTTATTTGAGCTAAAGAACAGATGGGTGTACCTACATTGTTTTCCTCACACAAAATAAGTAAAGTCAACAACATTTTTAAGTTTCGTTGAGTTGATTAGCAAAATGCATTGAAGCTATCATGCACGAAGTGAGATAAGTCAGAGAGAGACAAATTAAATGTTCAAATGAGCACGTCGATATTTTGAAAGCATATCAATCTTATGAATTATGAATAGGTGGATGGAAAATAAAAACAAATTCCTGACAATTCATGAATGAATAGTAATAAGAAATTTAATGTTTTCAAAGCACATAACAATATTTAGATGAATTGCAATATTTAGTTACAATTGTAGATGATCAACTGACCAATGAATAATATGAAGTTGCATTTGATTATTTTGCTGAAGAGGAATTTCGATTGTTTTTTTTTCATATTTATAATACTGGAGAATAAGGATTTATGTGCTTGAAATGTCTGAACTAGGTTCTTTCAAACAGAAAGAAAAACAGTGAGTATCATTTCTTAGACTCTTCTGACCTTAAGATTTCAACATTTTCAACTACTTTTCCAAGGAATTTCGAACCAGCAGAATCGTTTTATTAGAGACATGAAGAAAATAAGTAATAGATATGGTGGTGATTGAAATGCACAGCAGATTGAAGTATATTTCATGTTGTTTTGAAAAGCAGTTCAGTCTATGCTCAGGTATTTTCTCAGGACTATTTGGAGCAGCTCTGACACATCTCTGCTGAAGATGGGAGTTTAAATCATTCCTCCTGATCTTGTCGCAGAGATACTGTCAGAGCTCCACAAGGACCCTTCATAATTTTCCCACCCCGGAAGGGTAGGACCATAGTCACATGCTTACTTTGGCAACACAAATGAAAATGAATCAGATGTTTATTGTAATAATTTGTATGGGAATTAATTACATATTTCTTGTGTGTAATGAACTGACAAAATGAATTAGTAATTTACAGTCATGATATAACAAAGCAATAATGACTTTAATTAAATATGAATCTCATGAAGATCCATGATAGGAAAAAATGCCTAATCATTTGATCATTGTACACTGATGAACAAAGATCAATAAAATAGTTCCATATGTTCAAAGCAAGTTTTTACAGAATAAAAAGAAAATTAAAATGCTTTTGCAACATAAATGAATAGGAAAATAAATGAATTAGTCACACAATAGGACTATTCATCTGAAGACAACTTCCCTTCTTTCCAGAAATGTTCACTTCCCAAAGTTCAAAATGTATTGTGACTATTTCATGAAACAATAGAGATGTTAGTTCCTTTTGTTGTACTTCAAAACGTCGCAAGAATTTTAAATGATTTTGTTCCATGAAAAATGGTTAACTTGTACCACGTTTATAAATACAGTAAATGTTAACATGTAAACAAAACATAATTAAATCAATTCAACTTTTGCTAGGGTTAAAATAAAAATTGATATTTACAACACACACTGCAAATCTTTACATTATTTCATACATGAGCCATATTCTACAGATATACCCTGAACTATATTGAACAATGATTAGATAATAGCAGCAATTGGATTGTCAAAATTCTATCAGTTAATTTAAGAATACTGAGAAATCTTAGTTGATTATTTCACTGAACAATGTGGAGAAACGACTAGGAATTATTCTAATGAAAAGTAATTACAGTTCTCTGAACGCTTCAGGCTGAGATTACCGTGATCATTCAAATGAGCAATCATCAAATATTTACACTGAGGCATTGAATGGGATGTCATTGGTTCCAGTATGGTATCATTCACCTGAACAGTAAATTGATTTTTATGTTGTAGTGTTCGTAGTCAGAAACAATTGATGCAATTAAAATGCGATTCTCACTATATTTGTTAGAAAGATTAACTCCAATAATTGTGCAATTAATGTAATGGCAGTGACTGGAAAAATAACATTATAATCTGAAAAGATAAATTGATTTAATATTCTAAAAGCACTTTGCTGTGATGATTATTGGATATTCATTAAGATCGGTAAACTGAGGATTACAATATAATGGCTAGCTTCATGGATTCACAAAAATGATCCATTCAGTTATTATTCAGCAGAATTGTTTTTGGGTCAAACATGCAGGATGACAAGAATGACATGTTTCCATCCATTGGTTTGCTTCTTGAGACGTGCTTTTAATTTATATACTTTTGTTCATGACCAATGTTTAGACATTCGTGTCAGAAGTCGGAAGTTAATCAGTAGATAGTGAAAGTGCGTATGACAGTGAACCTAAGATACAGAGAACTTCCATAATTTTGTGATGATTGTACATTGATAAATAACTTTGGAGTAAAAAAAAAATCAGCATGTTCAAAGCAGTTTTTTGCTCATAAATTGAAAATTTAAAAAATCCTTCTGCAGTGCACATGATTTGAAACCACATCAGTCACTAGTCAAAAAAAATCCCAGTCACAGAAAACATCGGCTCGAGACAATAAGACCCTTATGAAGGGTATTCTACTCAACAGTAATTCGAGGACCGAGAACATCTTCATGTCGTTCTTGCAAAGAACACTTATTATTCCTAAAGTTTTATTATCGTAAATATTTCGACATTTATATCAGAACTAAAAAGAAAATGAGAAGCGATTCACATGAGTATTTTCGTGAGTGAAAGTCAAAATAAATTTACAATGCCAAGTTTCACTATTTTGTCTGAATAAGCAGATAAAGATTTTTAAGGTGCGAGCTCAAAATGTTTTCACCGACAGGTTGTACTAAGCCAAAATACATTTTATTTTGCGATACTTCAACTGGATTGGAAATCTATGTATGCTGATGTTAGCGTCCTCGCTCATTGTTATTGGTTTTAGCAAAATATTTCGTGTGCAATTACTGAAGTAAAATGTAAGAAATCAAGTGCATTTATTGGATGGAACTGCTCACCAAATGTTTACTGTGATTCTTGTTCTCAGAAACAATAAGATATTTACTCAGGTTTTTCTCTTGAGCAGTAGTTAGATGACCAGGAAGACATTTGTGTGGTTGTATGTGCCGTGTTCAGTGAGCATTTCTTTTCAATTACAATTATATTATATTAATATAGGAAGGGATTAATAATCGTGTGTTAAAGATCTTAATTAAAGTCATATTTTAGAACATAGAATATAGAACAATACAGCACAGAACAGGCCCTTCGGCCCACGATGTTGTGCCGAACTTCTAACCTAGATTAAGTACCCATCCATGTACCTATCCAAATGCCGCTTAAAGTTCGCCAATGATTCCGACTCTACCACTCCCACGGGCAGCGCATTCCATGCCCCCACCACTCTCTGGGTAAAGAACCCACCCCTGACATCTCCCCTATACCTTCCACCCTTCACCTTAAATTTACGTCCCCTTGTAACACTCTGTTGTACCCGGGGAAAAAGTTTCTGACTGTCTACTCTATCTATTCCTCTGATCATCTTATAAACCTCTATCAAGTCACCCCTCATCCTTCGCCGTTCCAACGAGAAAAGGCCGAGAACTCTCAACCTATCCTCGTACGACTTCCTCTCCATTCCAGGCAACATCCTGGTAAATCTTCTCTGCACCTTCTCCAAAGCTTCCACATCTTTCCTAAAGTGAGGCGACCAGAACTGCACACAGTACTCCAACTGTGGCCGAACCAAAGTCCTGTACAGCTGCAACATCACTTCACGACTCTTGAATTCAATCCCTCTGCTAATGAACGATAATACTCCATAGGCCTTCTTACAAACTCTATCCACCTGAGTGGCAACCTTCAAAGATCTATGTACATAGACCCCAAGATCCCTCTGTTCCTCCACCTGACTAAGAACCCTACCATTAACCCTGTATTCCGCATTCTTATTTGTTCTTCCAAAATGGACAACCTCACACTTGGCAGGGTTGAACTCCATCTGCCACTGCTCAGCCCAGCTCTGCATCATATCTAAGTCCCTCTGCAGCCGACAACAGCCCTCCTCACTGTCCACAACTCCACCTATCTTCGTATCATCTGCAAATTTACTGACCCACCCTTCGACTCCCTCATCTAAGTCATTAATAAAAATTACAAACAGCAGAGGACCCAGAACTGATCCCTGCGGAACTCCACTTGTAACTGGGCTCCAGGCTGAATATTTACCATCTACCACCACTCTCTGCCTTCGACCGGTTAGCCAGTTTTCTATCCAATTGGCCAAATTTCCCTCTATCCCATGCCTCCTGACTTTCCGCATAAGCCTACCATGGGGAACCTTATCAAATGCCTTACTAAAATCCATGTACACTACATCCACTGCTCTTCCCTCATCCACATGCTTGGTCACCTCCTCGAAGAATTCAATAAGACTTGTAAGGCAAGACCTACCCTTCACAAATCCGTGCTGGCTGTCCCTAATCAAGCAGTGTCTTTCCAGATACTCATAAATCCTATCCCTCAGTACCCTTTCCATTACTTTGCCTACCACAGAAGTAAGACTAACAGGCCTGTAATTCCCGGGATTATCCCTATTCCCTTTTTTGAACAGGGGTACAACATTCGCTCCTCTCCAGTCCCCTGGTACCACCCCCGTTGCCAGTGAAGACGAGAAGATCATTGCCAACGGTACTGCAATTTCCTCTCTTGCTTCCCACATAATCCTAGGATATATCCCGTCAGGCCCGGGGGACTTGGCTATCCTCAAGTTGTTCAAAATGTCCAACACATCTTCCTTCCTAACAGGTATCTCTTCTAGCTTACCAGTCCATTTCACACTCTCCTCTTCTACAATACGGTCCCTCTCGTTCGTAAATACTGAAGAGAAGTACTTGTTCAAGACCTCTCCTATCTCTTCCGACTCAATACACAGTCTCCCACTACTGTCCTTGATCGGCCCTACCCTCGTTCTCGTCATTCTCAGGTTTCTCACATACGCATAAAATGCCTTGGGGTTATCCTTGATCCTATCCGCCAACGATTTTTCATGCCCTCTCTTAGCTCTCCTAATCCCTTTCTTCAGGTCCCTTCTGGCTATCCTGTATCCCTCCACTGCTCTGTCTGAATTCTGTTTCCTCAACCTTATGTAAGCCTCCTTCTTCCTCTTTACCAGACATTCAACCTCTCTCGTCAACCAAGGCTCCCTCACATGACCATTTCTTTCCTGCCTGATAGGTACATACATATCATGGACACGTCGTATCTGCTCTTTGAAAAAGTTCCACATATCCACCACATCCTTCCCTGACAGCCTAAGCTCCCAACGTATGCTCCTCAAATCCTGCCTTACAGCATCGTAATTTCCCTTCCCCCAATTATAAAATCTACCTTGTTGTGCGCACCTATCTCTCTCCATAACCAAGGTGAAAGTCACAGAATTGTGGTCACCATCACCAAAATGTTCACCCACTAACAAGCCCACCACTTGTCCCGGTTCATTACCGAGTACCAAATCCAATATGGCCTCCCCTCTGGTTGGACAATCTACATACTGCGTTAGAAAAGCTTCCTGGGCACACTGCACAAACACCGCCCCATCCAATCTACTTGATCTAAAGAGCTTCCAATCAATATTTGGGAAGTTGAAGTCGCCCATGACTACGACCCTGTGGCTTCTGCACCTTCCCAAAATCCGTTTCCCAATCTGTTTCTCCACATCTCTGCTGCTATTGGGGGGCCTATAGTAAACACCCAACAAGGTGACTGCACCTTTCCTATTTCTGACTTCAGCCCATACTACCTCCAGAGGCAGATCCCCCTCAAACTTCCTTTCTGCAGCGTTATACCATTTCTAATTAGCAATGCCACCCCCCCCTCCTTTTTTCCCACCCTCCCTAATCTTACTGAAACACCTGTAACCAGGAACCTCCAACAGCCATTCCTGTCCCACATCTATCCACGTTTCCGTGATGGCCACAACATCGTAGTCCCAGGTACCGATCCACGCCTTAAGTTCACCCACCTTATTTCTGATACTCCTTGCGTTGAAGTATACGCACTTGAGCCCGTCTCTGTGTCCGCAAGTAGTCCCTGTCAGTGCTACCTTCTCCACAGCCTCCCTACAGTCTTGGGCATCCTGACAAACAGCTAACCTACTTGCTGGACTACAAGTCCGGATCCCATCCCCCTGCCAAATTAGTTTAAACCCCCCCGAAGAGTGCTAGCAAACCTACCCCCCAGGATATTGGTGCCCTTTTGGTTCAGGTGCAACCCGTCTTGTTTGTACAGGTTCCACCTTCCCCAGAATGCAGTCCAATTGTCCAAATATCTGAAGCCCTCACCAAACTCCTTGTCCCAGAGGGATCTGTCCCTGACAGTATCTGTCGGAGCAGCCAGCACACAGTCCTGGTGGAGGGAAAGTCTCAGCCTCATATTTGACATACTCAAGATTAGTGTGTTCCCGGAAAAGCACAGCCGCTCAGGCAGCATCCGAGGAGCAGGAAAATCACCGTTTCGGGCAGCAGACCTTCATCACGAATGAGGCTGAGAGACTCCGGGATGGAGAGATAAATCATATTAGGCGTACTGCTCACTGTGTTATGTGACACTCCCTCCTGTGAACTAGGACAAACTTCTAAAGGACTGAGCACATGGAAACTGGCCATCCATGAGGCACTGTGGTCTAGTAACAGCTGCAGCATCAATGGCCTTCCCTCCATCATAAAGTCAGAAGTGGGCTGTTCACTGATGGTTTCAAAATATTCAGCACCATTCACAACTGCACCGATACTGAAGTAGGCTATTCAGCCCATCAGGAGTTTTAAACAGGAACAGAATGAGGTCAGTCAGCCATTGGAGGCTATTACTCAGCGATTGGAGCAGATCTTTTAATCTCTCAGACCGCTTACACAGGAAATGGAAGGGAACATTAAGCATTTCAAAACTGCTACACAGGAATACGGGGAGCTGTGTAGACCACAGCAGTGCATTGATCTATAAACCCAGACTAGATATCTGTCCAGCACCGGGAGCTGTGCAGAATTCAGCAGTGCACTAATGTGTGAAACTGAAAGAAATATCCATCCAGTATGTGGTGCAGCACACACGACACCATTGCATTATCGATGAACCTCAACCGGTTACTCTGACCAGCACAGCGAACTGTGCAGTAATCACTGTGAATTAATCTGTAAAAGTGGAGCAGTTACCCTCCCAGCATGAAAGACTCTGTACACCACCCCAGTGCATTGATCTGTAAACCAGGAGCAGTTAACCCCCAGCAGGTAGGACTGTGTACACCACCCCAGTGCATTGATCTGTACCCCAGGAGCAGTTACTCTCCCAGCATGTAGACTATGCACTATATCCCAGTGCATTAATCTGTAACCCAACAGCAGCTACCCTCCCAGCACATACAGCTGTGTACATCACCCCCAGTGCATTGATCTGTACACCTGGAGCAGTTACCTTCTCTGCATGTAGGACTATGCACTCCACCCCAGAGCATTGATCTGTAAACCAGGAGCAGTTAACCTGCTGGAAAGTAGGATTGTGTACCTTCACCTAGTGCATTGATCTTTAAAGCAGGAGTGGTTACCCGACCAGCATGTTGGACTGTGTACCCCTCCCCAGAACATTGATCTGTAAACAAGGAGCAGTTACCCTCCCAGCATGTAGAACTGTGTACACACCCCAATGCATTGATCTGTAAACCAGGAGCAGTCACCCTCCCAGCATGTAGGACTGTGTACTCTACCCCAGTGCATTGATCTGTAAACCAGGAGCAGTTACCCTCCCAGCATGTTGGACTGCATACACCTTCCCAGTGCATTGATCTGTAAACCAGGACCAGTTCCCCACCAAGAATGTAGGACTGTGTTCCCCACCCCACGGCATTGATCTGTACACCTGGAGCATTCACCCTCCTACCGCCTAGGACTGTATTTCCCAACGCAGTGCATTGGACTGTAAACCAGGAGCAGTTATCCCCCAGCATGTAGGACTGTGTACCCCACCCCAGTGCATTGATCTGTCAACCAGGAACAGTTACCCTCCCAGCATGTAGGACTGTGTACACCACCCCAGTGCATTGATCTGTAAACAAGGAGCAGTTACCCTCGCAGCATGTCGGACTGTGTACACCACCCCAGTGTTTTGATCTGTAAAGCAGGAGCAGTTACCCTCGCAGCATGTTGGACAGTGTACCCCACCCCAGTGCATTGATCTGTAAACAAGGAGCAGTTACACTCCCAGCATGTCGGACAGTGTACACCACCCCAGTGTTTTGATCTGTAAAGCAGGAGCAGTTCCCCACCCAGTATGTAGGACTGTGTACACCAACCCAGTGCAGTCTTCTGCAAACCAGGAGCAGTTACCCTCCCAGCATGTAGGCCTGTGTACACCACCCCAGTGCATTGACCTGTAAACCAGGAGCAGTTACCCTCGCAGCATGTTGGACAGTGTACCCCATCCCAGTGTCTTGATCTGCAACCTATCAGCAGTTACCCCACCAGCTTGCAGGACTGTATACAACACCCCAGTGCATTGATCTGTAAACCAGGAACAGTTCCCCTCCCAGCATGTAGGATTGTGTACGCTACCCCTCTGCATTGATCTGTAAACCAGGAGATGATACCCTCCCAGCATGGAGGACTGTGTACTCCACCCCAGCGCATTGATCTGTCAACCAGAAACAGTTACCCTACCAGTTTGAAGGTATACAACACCCCAGCGCATTGATCTGAAAACGAACAGCAGTTACCCTCTCAGCATGTCGGATTGTGTACACTACCCCTCTGCATTGATCTGTAAACCAGGAACAGTTAGCCCCGGAGCATGTAGGAATGTGTACAACATCCCAGTGCATTGATCTGTAAACCAGGAACAGTTCCCCACTAAGAATGTAGGACTGTGTTCGCCACCCCAATGCACTGATCTGTGCACCTTGAGCATTTACCCTCCTACCGTCTAGGACTGTGTACCCCAACCCAGTGCAAAGAACTGTCAACCAGGAGCAGTTATCCCCCAGCATGGAGGACTCTGTACATCGCCCCAGTGCATTGATCTGTAAACCAGTAACAGTTACCCTTCCAGAATGTAGGACTGTGTACCCCACCCCACTGCATTGATCTGTCAACCTGGAATATTTACCATCCCAGCATGTAGGACTATGTACCCCATAACTGTGCATTGATCTATAAACCAGGAGCAGTTACCCTCCCAGTATGTAGGACTGTGTACCCCACTCCAGTGCATTGATCTGTAATCCAGGAGCAGTTACCCTCCCAGCATGTAGGACTGTATACACCACCCGAGTGCATTGACTTGTAAACCAGGAGCAGTTACCCTCCCAGGATTTAGGGACTGTGTACACCACCCCAGTGCATTGATCTGTAAACCAGGAACAGTTACCCTCCGAGCATGTTGGACTATGTACACTTCCCCAGTGCATTGATCTGTAAACCAGGAGCAGTTACCCTCCCAGCATGTAGGACTATGTACACCACCCCAGTGCATTGATCTGTAAACCAGGATCAGTTACCCTCCCAGCATGAAGGACTATGTACAACACCCAGGTGCAGCGATCTGAAAAACAGTAGCAGTTACCCTCCCAGCATGAAGGACTATGTACAACACACAGGTGCAGATTTTCTGAAAAACAGTAGCAGTTGCCCTCCCAGCATGTAGGTCTTCATACACTAACCCAGTGCATTGACCTGTAAACCAGGAACAGTTACCCACCCACCATGATGTAGGACTGCATACACCACCCCAGTGCATTGATCTCTAAGCCAGGAACAGTTCCCCACCCAGAATGTAGGACTGTGTTCCCCACCCCATTGCATTGATCTGTACAAATGGGCTATTACCCTCCTACCGTCTACGACTGTGTACCCCAACACAGTGCATTGAACTGTAAACCAGGAGCAGTTGTCACCAGCATGTAGGACTGTGTACACCGCCCCAGTGCATTGGTCTGAAAATCAGGAGCAGTTACCCTCCCACCATGTAGGACTGCATACACCATCCCAGTGCATTGATCTGTAAACCAGGAATAGTTCCCCACCAAGAATGTAGTACTGTGTACCCCACCCCAGTGCATTGATCTGTAAACCAGGAGCAGTGTCCCTCCCTGCATGTAGGTCGGCATACACTATCCAAGTGCAATGATCTGTAAACCAGGAACAGTAACATTCCCAGCATGTCGGACTGTGTACACCATCCCAGTGCATTGAACTGTAAACCAGCAGCCGGTACCCTCCCAGCATGAAGGTCTGCATACACTACCCCAGTGTAATGATCGGTAACCAGGAACAGTTACCCTCCCAGCCTGTAGGACTGTGTACCCCACCCCAGTGCATTGATCTGTAAATCAGGAGCAGTATCCCTCCCTGCATGTCGGTCGGCATACACTGCCCAAGTGCAATGATCTGTAAACCAGGAACAGTTACTCTCCCGGCATGTAGGACTGAGTACACCAACACAGTGCATTGACCTGCAAACCAGGAGCAGTTACAATCCCAGCATGTAGGGCTGTGTACCCCAGCCCAGTGCACTGATATGTAAACCAGAAGCAGTTACTCCCACCAGCATGTCGGACTGTGTACACCATCCCAGTGCATTGAACTGTAAACTAGGAGCAGTTACCCTCCTAGCATGTAGGACTGTGTACACCACCCCAGTGCATTGATCAGTAAACCCGGAGCATTTACCGTCCCAGCATGTAGGACTGTGTACAACAACGTATTGCATCGATCTTAAAACCAGAAGCAGTTACACTCCCAGCATGTAGGACTGTGTACACCACCCCAGTGCATTGATCTGTAAACCAGGAGCAGTTACCCTTGTAGCATATTGGACAGTGTACCCCATCCCAGTGCCTTGATCTGTAACCTATGAGCAGTTACCCCACCAGCTTGCAAGACTGTATACAACACCCCAGTGCATTGAACTGTAAACCAGGAACAGTTCCCCTCCCAGCATGTAGGATTGTGTACACTACCCCTCTGCATTGATCTGTAAACCAGGAGCAGTTATCCCCCAGCATGTAGGACTATGTACCCCACCCGAGCGCATTGATCTGTCAACCAGGAACAGTTACCCTCCCAGTTTGAAGGACTTTATACAACACCCCAGCGCATTGATCTGAAAACGAGCATCAGTTACCCTCTCAGCATGTCGGATTGTGTACACTATCCCTCTGCATTGATTTGTAAACCAGGAACAGTTGCACCCCGAGCATGTAGGAATGTGTACAAAATCCCAGTGCATTGATCTGTAAACCAGGAACAGTTACCCCCCGAGCATGTAGGAATGTGTACAACATCCCAGTGCATTGATCTGTAAACCAGGAACAGTTCCCCAACTAGAATGTACGACTGTGTACACCACCCCATGCATTGATCTGTAACCCTGGAGCAGTTACCTACCTAGAATGTAGGACTGTGTTCCCCACCCAATGCACTGATCTGTACACCTGGAGCATTTACCCTCCTACCGTCTGGGACTGTGTACACCAACCCAGGGCAATGAACTGTAAACCAGGAGCAGTTATCCCCCAGCATGGAGGACTCTGTACATCGCCCCAGTGCATTGATCTGTAAACCAGGAACAGTTACCCTTCCAGAATGTAGGACTGTGTACCCCACCCCAGTGCATTGATCTGTAAACCAGGAGCAGTTACCCTCTCAGCATGTAGGACTATGTACACCACCCCAGTGCATTGATCTGTAAACCAGGATCAGTTCTCCTCCCAGCATGAAGGACTATGTACAACACCCAGGTGCAGCGATCTGAAAAACAGTAGCAGTTACCCTCCCAGCATGTAGGACTATGTAGAACACACAGGTGCAGATTTTCTGAAAAACAGTAGCAGTTGCCCTCCCAGCATGTAGGTCTTCATACACCACCCCAGTGCAATGATCTGTAAAACAGGAACGGTTACCCTCCCAGCATGTCGGACTGCATACACCGTCCCAGTGCATTGGTCTGTAAACCAGGGACAGTTCCCCACCAAGAATGTAGGACTGTGTACACCACCCCAGTGCATTGATCTCTAAGCCAGGAGCATTTACCCACCCAGCCTGTAGGACTGTGTTCCCCACCCCACTGCATTGATCTGTAAACCAGGAGCAGTTACTCTCCCAGCATGTAGGACTGTGTATACCACCCCAGTGCATTGATCTGAAAACCAGGAGCAGTTACCCTCCCAGTTTGAAGGACTTTATACAACACCCCAGTGCAGCGATCTGAAAACGAGCAGCAGTTACTCTCTCAGCATGTCGGATTGTGTACACTACCCCTCTGCATTGATCTGTAAACCAGGAACAATTACCCGCCCGAGCATGTAGGAAGGTGTACAACATCCCAGTGGATTGATCTGTAAACCATGAACAGTTCCCCAACAAGAATGTACGACTGTGTACACACCCAAGTGCATTGATCTGTAACCCTTGGAGCAGTTACCTACCCAGAATGTAGGACTGTGTTCGCCACCCCATTGCATTGATCTGTAATCCAGGAGCAGTTACTCCACCCAGCATGTAGGAATGTGTACAACAACGCAGTGCATTGATCTTAAAACCAGACGCAGATACACTCCCAGCATGTAGGAGTGTGTACCCCACCCCAGTGCATTGATCTGTTAACCAGGGGAAGTTACACCCTCCCCCCATGTAGGACTGTGCACCCCACCCCAGTGCATTGATCTGTAAACTAGGAGCAGTTACCCTCCTAGCATGTAGGACTGTGTACACCACCCCAGTGCATTGATCAGTAAACCCGGAGCATTTACCGTCCCAGCATGTAGGACTGTGTACAACAACGTATTGCATCGATCTTAAAACCAGAAGCAGTTACACTCCCAGCATGTAGGACTGTGTACACCACCCCAGTGCTTTGATCTGTAAACCAGGAGCAGTTACCCTCCCAGCATGTAGGACTATGTACCCCACCCGAGTGCATTGATCAGTAAACCAGGAGCAGTTACCCTCCCAGCATGTAGGCCTGTGTACACCACCCCAGTGCATTGACCCGTAGACCAGGAGCAGTTACCCTTGCAGCATATTGGACAGTGTATCCCATCCCAGTGCCTTGATCTGTAACCTATGAGCAGTTACCCCACCAGCTTGCAGGACTGTATACAACACCCCAGTGCATTGATCTGTAAACCAGGAACAGTTCCCCTCCCAGCATGTAGGATTGTGTACACTAGCCCTCTGCATTGATCTATAAACCAGGAGCAGTTATCCCCCAGCATGTAGGACTGTGTACCCCACCCCAGCGCATTGATCTGTCAACCAGGAACAGTTACCCTCCCAGTTTGAAGGACTTTATACAACACCCCAGCGCATTGATCTGAAAACGAGCATCAGTTACCCTCTCGGCATGTCGGATTGTGTACACTACCCCTCTGCATTGATTTGTAAACCAGGAACAGTTGCACCCCGAGCATGTAGGAATGTGTACAACATCCCAGTGCATTGATCTGTAAACCAGGAACAGTTACCCCCCGAGCATGTAGGAATGTGTACAACATCCCAGTGCATTGATCTGTAAACCAGGAACAGTTCCCCAACTAGAATGTACGACTGTGTACACCACCCCATGCATTGATCTGTAACCCTGGAGCAGTTACCTACCCAGAATGTAGGACTGTGTTCCCCACCCAATGCACTGATCTGTACACCTGGAGCATTTACCCTCCTACCGTCTAGGACTGTGTACACCAACCCAGGGCAATGAACTGTAAACCAGGAGCAGTTAACCCCCAGCATGGAGGACTCTGTACATCGCCCCAGTGCATTGATCTGTAAACCAGGAACAGTTATCCTTCCAGAATGTAGGACTGTGTACCCCACCCCAGTGCATTGATCTGTCAACCTGGAATATTTACCATCCCAGCATGTAGGACTATGTACCCCATAACAGTGCATTGATCTCTAAACCAGGAGCAGTTACCGTCCCAGCATGTAGGACTGTGTACACTACTCCAGTGCATTGATCTGTAAACCCGGAGCATTTAACCGCCCTGCATGTTGGACTAAGCACTCCGCCCCAGTGCATTGATCAGTAAACCCGGAGCAGTTACCGTCCCAGCCTGTCGGACTGTGAACAACAACGCAGTGCATTAATCTTAAAACCAGAAGCAGATACCGTCCCAGCATGTAGGACTGTGTACCCCACCCCAGTGCATTGATCTGTTAAGCAGGGGAAGTTATACCCTCCCCACATGTACGACTATGCACACCACCCCAGTGCATTGATCTGTAAACTAGGAGCAGTTATTCCACCCAGCATGTAGGACTGTGTACCCCACCCCAGTGCATTGATTTGTAAACCAGGAGCAGATATCTTCCAAGCGTGTAGGACTGTGTACACAACCCAGAGCATTGATCTGTAAACCAGGAGCAGTTACTCTCCCAGCATGTAGGACTGTGGACTACAACCCAATGCTTTGACCTGAAAACCAGGGGCAGTCACCCTCCCAGCATGTCGGACTGTGTACACCACCCCAGTGCATTGATGTGTAAACCAGGAGCAGATACCCTCCCAGCATGTAGGACTGTGTACATCACCCCAGTGCATTGATCTGTAAACCAGGAGTAGTTACCCTCCCAGAATGTAGGACTGTGTACCGCACCCCAGTGCATTGATCTGTAAACCAGGAGCAGTTACCCTCCCAGCACGTAGGACTGTGTACACAACCGCAGTGCATTGACCTGTAAACCAGGAGTAGTTACCATCCCAGCATTTAGGGACTGTGAACAACTCCCCAGTGCATTGATCTGTAAACCAGGAGCAGTTAGCATCCCAGCATGAAGGACTGTGTACACCATCGCAGTGCATTGATCTGTAAACCAGGAGCAGTTACCCTCCCAGCACGTAGGACTGTGTACACAAGCCCTGTGCATTGACCTGTAAACCAGGAGCAGTTACCCTCCCAGCATGTAGGACTACGTACACCACCCCAGTGCATTGATCTGTAAACCAGGATCAGTTACCCTCCCAGCATGAAGGACTATGTACAACACCCAGGTGCAGCGATCTGAAAATCAGTAGCAGTTACCCTCCCAGCATGTAGGACTATGTACAACACAGAGGTGCAGATTTTCTGAAAAACAGTAGCAGTTGCCCTCCCAGCATGTAGGTCTTCATGCACCACCCCAGTGCAATGATCTGTAAAACAGGAACGGTTACCCTCCCAGCATGTCGGACTGCATACACCGTCCCAGTGCATTGGTCTGTAAACCAGGGACAGTTCCCCACCAAGAATGTAGGACTGTGTACACCACCCCAGTGCATTGATCTCTAAGCCAGGAGCATTTACCCACCCAGCATGTAGGACTGTGTTCCCCACCCCACTGCATTGATCTGTAAACCAGGAGCAGTTACTCTCCCAGCATGTAGGACTGTGTACCCCACCACAGTGCATTGATATATAAACCAGGAGCAGTTACTCTCCCAGCATGTAGAGCTGTGTACACCACCCCAGTGCATTGATCTGTCAACCAACAGTTACCCTCTCAGCATGTCGGACTGTGCACACCACCCCAGTGCATTGATATATAAACCAGGAGCAGTTACTCTCCCAGCATGTAGAGCTGTGTACACCATCCCAGTGCATTGATCTGAAAATCAGTAGCAGTTACCCTGCCAGCATATAGGACAGTGTACACCACCCCAGTGCATTGATCTGTAAACCAGGAGCAGTGTCCCTCCCCGCATGTAAATCGGCATACACTACCACAGTGCAATGATCTATAAACCAGGAAAATTCACCCTCCCAGCATGTAGGACTGAGTACACCAACACATTGCATTGATCTGTAAACCAGGAGCAGTTACCCTCCCAGCATGTAGGACTGTGTACACCACGCCAGTGTTTTGATCTGAAAACCAGGAGCAGTTCCCCACCCAGCATATAGGACTGTGTACACCACCCCAGTGCATTGATCTGTAAACCAGGACCAGTGTCCCTCCCCGTATGTAGGTCGGCATACACTACCCCAGTGCAATGATCTGTAAACCAGGAAAATTTACCCTCCCAGCATGTAGGACTGAGTACACCAACACAGTGCATTGATCTGTAAACCAGGAGCAGTTACCCTCCCAGTCTGTAGGACTATGTACCCCACCCGAGTGCATTGATCTGTAAACCAGGAGCAGTTACCCTCCCAGCATGTAGGACTGTGTACAGCACCCCATTGCATTAATCTGTAGACCAAAAGCAGTTACCAACCCAGCATGTAGGACTGTGTGCACCACCCCAGTGCATTGATCTGTAAACCGTGTGCAGTTACCCTCGCAGCATGTAGGACAGTGTACCCTACCCCAATGCCTTAATCTGTAACCCAGGAGCAGTTACCCTCCCAGCATGTAGGACTGTGTACCCCACCCAGGTGCATTGATCTGTACACCAGGAGCAGATGCCATCCCAGCATGTAGGACTGTTTACACCACCCCAGTATTTTGATCTGTAAATCAGGAACAGTTCTCCACCCAGTATGTAGGACTGTTTATACCACCCCAGTGCATTGATCTGTAAACCAGGAGCAGTTACCCTCGCAGCATGTAGGACAGTGTACTCCACCACAATGCATTGATCTGTAAACCAGGAGCAGATCCCATCCCAGCATGTAGGACTGTGTACACCACCCCAGTGTTTAGATCTGTAAATCAGGAGCAGTTCGCCACCCAGTGTGTAGGATTGTTTACACCACCCCAGTGCATTGATCTGAAATCCAGGAGCAGTTACCCTCCCAGCTTGCAGCACTGTATACAACACCCCAGTGCATTGATCTGAAAACCAGCAGCAGTTACCCTCCCAGCAGGTCGGATCGTGTACACCGCCCCTCTGAATTGATCTGTAAACCAGGAACAGATCCCTCCCAGCATGTAGGACTGTGTACACCACCCCACTGCATTGATCTGTAAACCAGGATCAGTTGCCCTGCCAGAATGTAGGACTGAGTACACCGACACAGAGCATTGATCTGAAAACCAGGAGCAGTTACACTCCCAGCATGTAGGACTGTGCACACCACGCCAGTGCATTGATCTGTAAACCAGGAGCAGTTATTCCACCCAGCATGTAGGACTGTGTACCCCACCACAGTGCATTGATCTGTAAACCAGGAGCAGATATCATCCCAGCATGTAGGACTGTGTACCCCACCACAGTGCATTGAGCTGTAAACCAGGAGCAGATATCATCCCAGCATGTAGGACTGTGTACCCCACCCCAGTGCATTCATCTGTAAATCAGGAGCAGTTCCCCACCCAGTATGAAGGACTGTGTACACCACCCCAGTGCATTGTTCTGTAACCCAGGAGCAGTTACCCTCCCAGCATGCAGGACTGTGTACACCACCCCAGTGCATTGATCTGTAAACCAGGAGCAGTCACCCTCCCTGCCTGTAGGACTGTGTACCCCACCCCAGTGCATTGCTCGGTAACACTGTATTAGATCGTTGCCCATCGTGGATAAACTTGCCGCCCGTGCTGGAAGTGACAGGATGTACAGCTCCCACCCATTTACATCTCCATGTATGCAGTGTGCCCTGACAAGGGGGTGCTGTGGTTGTGAACATCACTGTCACAGAGAGAGATGACGGGGGAATCAGTTTCACTACCGTCACATGTAAGGGATTTGTGAAATAGACAGAGATGGGGGATACTGATAGACAGTGTCATGGAAGGATGTATTCCCAGGTTTCAGAATGCTGAAGTGTAGACACTTCGATAGCATCCTGTAACATGAGCCAGTCGTCCCAGGAAAGATGGGAAAATGGGATATTTGAGCATTTGTTCCACAGCTTTGTAAATGGGAGTGGTTTCAACAGAATCTATGACTCACTGGGCTGAATCAAACAAAAAACTGTCTCAGTGACATTTTCATTGCGTGTGACATAGGGGTTGTCTGCACGAGGCTGAGCTTGTTTCCTGGTGCTAACGTATCAAACTCACCTGATTAACGACCCAAACTACCCCATGGTGTCCCACGCATTCAATACCAGCTCGATTCTTCCACCCATCATGGCTGGAGGTACTCACTATCGCTCGGATACCCCTGGATATTCCTTGGTCCCTGACACTGGTGCCATCTTTAAAAGGCCAAGGGGCACACGGTTGAGCTTTCTCAGTTTGGAGCTGCCCTGCACAGTTTACACCGAGCATGGCAGATAAAGGGTAATTACACCACGGTTTGTCGACAGGGGCACGGAGGTCCTGGGGGATTGGCTGGTACAGAGGGGGACCATTCTCTTCCCAGAGGGGGCCACACCACCAGACCCACCGTGCATGGTCTGAGCTCCTCACCCAGCTCAGTGCAGTATCTGCCCTCTGAAGAAATGCCCAGCAATACAGGACAAGCATCAATAACCTTCCCCGTTCTGTCAGGATAAGGCTCACCATGTTCGCTCTGCTCCCTAAGACTCACTGTATAACACGTTCCCACCCTCCGTGCTCGCTCTCTCTCTCCCTCTCTCTCTCCCGCTCTTTATGCCCCCTCTCTCTCTCTCTCTCCCTCCCTCCACTTTACCCTCCGACATTAATAACATTGCATGGATACAACACTGTGGACTGACTCCCTCTGGACCCCTCACCATGACCCCGTCCCCCACCTACACTAACACTAACACTAGGGCCACCCACTCCCTCCCTCACTCCCTCCCTCCCCTTCTCCCATTCCAGCCTGGAATAGGGCGGAGAGTGCCAAGCCGGGTGGTGGAGTACCCGATATCCGTTCCCTCACCCCCTCCTCCCGCCATGTGGGGAGGACCCTGGTACAATCCGAAGAGGACCAGGACGCATCGTGTGGAGATTCTGAAACATCCACATACCACCGACCGAGTAAGGAGCAATGTTCAGTGAAGAGCAATTCTCACTTTAAACCCACTGGCAGCTCCGTTTCCCCCCGGCACAACTTAGAAGCCGTGGCCCTGATGCCATCTCCCTTTTGTGCTGAGCTGGTACAAATGGAATCCCCATGGTCTCGGTGGGCAGGAGGGTGGGCTCACATCACATCGTCACCACCACCTCCCAGAAAGGGAGCACGAGACTCCCTCCTACACCTCCTCCTGTAAACAGCTCAGATACTGAAACTAATCTGTGAGAGTTACTGCTCTCCTCACTTGTCCTGACATCTTCAATACCCCCTTTATAACGGTACGGCCTTTTTTTAAACTGCTTTTCAATGTCCTTCCTACCACAGTCCATCACCTCACACTGCTCTGCATTGATCCCCAACTGCCTTACAACTGAACACTACACCAGCATGTCACTGTCCTGTTACTTTAGACTTTACAATTCTTCCAGGTTCGGTGCCATCTACAAACTTTGAGATTGTCATATCGTCACAGTCCGCATGAAACAACTGAAATCCTGCCCCACATACTCGAGTGTGGCGAAGTGAAATACTGCTGTATTCCCACGGACAGAGTCGAATAATGACATGCTGTCAATGGAGCAACAAAAATCCTGACACATACGAGACAGAGTAGATGAAATATTGACAAACCACAGAGCAAGAGAAATCCGAATAAGTTCCATTTATCGATATTCATCAGGGTATAATATGACGAAGTTGAAATTGTGTACTGTACCTTTAAGAGAGGGTGAACGCTGTTCTGAACTGAGAACTTACAAGCACCTGTGGTAGGAGAGTATGGCAGACCCAGAAATAATATATTGCAATAGAGCTGGAGTCGGGTAATAAGCAGTTAAGAGAAAGTGGACCCCAGAGTTGTGAATTTCTGATGTAAAATGTTCACTTTCAGAGTTAAAAAAGAAATTGATGTTTTTATTTAAACAGTGGGATTTGGGTGTTCTCTGTCCCTCATATTTTAACAGTTTACGAGGCGAATTGAGCATTTATTTATGTTTAGTTTAAGTTACTAGATGAGCTTCACGCGGTGCACTAACCATTCCCGTGTGTGTATCTGTGTGTCTCTGTGTGGGGGAGGTCTGGCTGTCTCTGTGGTGCTCAAAGTGATGCAATGCCACCCTCTGCTGGCCTCCACATGCCACTGCACAGGCATTGGCAGAGGGTGAAAACCAACAGGGTTTCATTCAGAGAGGGGGAGGGAGAGGGCAGCTGCTCACAGCACCATCCAAACTGATGTCTTATCCATGGACTGATCTAAATGTCCTTTAAACATTGTAACTGTCCCTGCTTTCACCACTTCCTCTGGAAGTTCATTCCACACACAAGCCAGCTTCTGTCTAAAATAATTACCTCTCATGACTTCTCTAAATCTTTTTCCTCGTGTCTTAAAATATCCCTATGTTTGAATCCCCAAATGTACGGAAAAGACATCAGCCCTTCAGCTTCTCTGTACCCCTCATGATTTTATAAACCTCTGTAAAGTTACCCCTTAATCTCATCCGATCCAGTGAAAAAAGTCCCAGCCGATCCAGCCTCTCCTTATAGCTCACTCCCTCCATTCCCAGCAACATCCAGGTTAATGTCTGCTCAATCCTCTCCAGCTTAATAATATAAACGTCAGTAATATCAAAGTGAATAGTCAAGGTGTTTTCAAAGGTACGGGGAGTCCAAACCTAGAGGACATGAGAGGGGAACATTTAAAAGTGACCTAAGGAGCAGCTTTTTCACCCAGAGGGTGGAATGTCTATGGAACGAGTGGGCAGGGTGACCAGACTGGACACAGTATTCCAGAAGTGGTCTCACCAATGTCCTGTACAACCACAACATGATGTCCCAATTCCGATACTCAAAGGTCTGTCCTATGAAGACAAGTGTGTTAAACACCTTCTTAACCACACTATCTATATGAGATGCAAATTTTAAAGAATTATACCTGACGGCCTAGGTCTCTGTCCTACAACACTGCCAAAGGCTCTACTTTTAATTGTATAGATCCTGCTCTTGTTTGATTTACCAAATACAATACCTCGCATTAATCCAAACTAAACTCCATCTGCCACCCCTCAGCCCAGTGTTTGATATAATTGCCACCTCACCATCCGCCTTCAATTTTAAAATGCACAACCCCCTCTCCAGGATGCCTACACACTCCGGCCTTGATTTTCACAAAGAACCTGAGCTTGGTTTGCCTTGTGTGGTTAGAGGGAGGAGACACAGATTGCAGACACAGTCAGTGGGGAGGAGACGCTAGACAGTAATCAGCGGCCTGGTATCATTTCATGGTTTTAGGAAGAGGCAGTTACACCTTAGAGGTCGGTAATACTGATCGGTGTTTTGGGACCAGAAATTAAGCTCTTCCTTCATCTCTGGCGTTCAGTAATAAATATCCATTTGAGACCCTTCATTGGGCCGAGTATGGCTGCAGGATTTCTTTCCCTAATATTGCAGACTACGGATAATAGCGATTAAAGATGTTCATCGTTAATTTCGGTAGCACAGCGCGTGCACTCAATATCCTTGAGTTGAGACAAATATCTTGCATTTGTTTAACAATACACAGTGTTTTGTGTAGTTCAGTAATGGTAACCTGATTATAATAAATCCACACCGAGCTGAAAGCTGGCAATAAATTATTACCCAAAATCTGGGTATGGTAGTTGTATTGAGTCCTCCAGAGCCAGAGCTCTGGATTTGATTCCAATTCCTGAACTTGTTTGGTAGTGTTCCTAGCTCTGGACTAGAAGGCCTGGACACAAGTCGTGCCTGTTGCAGAGGTATTTCACAGTATGTCAGAACAGGCTGATGTACAAACACACAGGATAATAATGTTGCAGTTTTATGGGTATTGCAGAGTGATTCTAGTGTCCCTACCTCCGGGCACAAAGGTCTAGGTGTAAATCCCACAGAAGTGTCTCATGATACATCTGAACAAACTGATGAAAATGGATTTAGAATTGTGACTTGATGGAGAAGGAAGAGGTGTCAGTATTGACTTTCAGAATTTAGGCCCAGGATGACTGAAAGTACAACCATTCGTGTTGATTGGGATCACAGTTCGCAGCAGTAAAGGTTTATAAAATCAGAACGGTCCTGGATAGAGTGAGTAATCAGAGTTTTTCCCCAGTTTAGGGGCGTCCAAAACTAGAGGGCTTTGGTTAAAAGTGAGAGGGGAAAGGTTTTGATGAGGCCTAAAAGGCACCATTTCACGCAGAGGGTGGTGTGCGTATGGAATGAGCTGCCGAGGAAGTGGTGGAGGCTGGTACAACTGCAGCATGTAAAAGGCATCTGGATACTGACAGACCTACCGAGCTTTTCCAGAAATTTCTGTATTTCTTTTAAAAATACATTCATTTTAACACAGGTATTCTGAATACATTAAACATTTTATTTTTTAATGACGCAGGGCCATGTAAACATATTTCAAATCGACCGAGACCATTTGCTGCCAAGGGTATAAATCTGTGTATGACAGTAGCAATGATGCACCTACATGGAGCAGGGAATGTGATGGAGACATAGTTTGGATAATGTACAAGGAGACCTCACCTGATCCAGTTTGGGAGAGGATGACTTTACTGTGTGATTCAACTCAGAGAGGGAGAAAATGTAATCTGCCTGAGAAGGTATGGCCTATTGCACTCTCTCTCCTTCATTGTTCCTCATTCCAGCAATGTGTGCGAGCTGAACAAAGCTCTACAGTCATCGTTGCCATTCTTATTTTTATAGAATCCCTGCAGTGTTAAAACAGACCCTTCAGCCCAACAAGTCCATTCCAACCTTCCCAAAATATTCCCCTATATTTACCCATGACTAATGCACCTACCCTAGAAATCCCTGAACACTACGGACAATTTAGCTTGACCAATCCACCTGACCTACACAGTTTTAGCTGTGGTAGGAAACTGGAGCGTCTATTAGAAGCTCACAGGGAGAATGTGCAAACTCCACACAGACAGTCATCCAAGGCTGGAATCGAACCCAATTCCCTGGTGCTGTGAAGCAGCAGTGCTAACCATCGTGCTACCCTTTGGGTGATCCCTGACCAGAATTCACTGGAAACTCCTCACTGCCTAAAGCAAAGGGAATTCAGCCAAATCCAACTCTCCCATTGCTAGCAGCTGTGTGAATACAATAGCTTCAGAAGCAGAATAACTTTTTGGACAATCTCGCAATTTTTCCTTTTTTCATGAGTTCTAATAATATCTGGACAAAGTTCTTTCAAGTTAAACTTGCAGAGAGAGAGAAGAGAGAGAGAGAGAGAGAGAGAGAGAGAGAGAGAGAGAGAGTCAGCGTTTTTAGAAAGGGAAATATTGATTATATATTTGCAATACACAGTTTGCCATTCATCTTTCCACCATAGTTTGAGTAACATTGCTCTGGATCATAAACGTGTTGTTTTAGCAGATTAAAGAAACTAGCCTGACTTCTTCCTAAAACTGACCCTGACCCAATCTGAGACAGATATCATTGGTCATATCAGAAACCTGGTTCCATAGAACATAGAAAAATACAGCGCAGTACAGGCCCTTTGGCCCTCGATGTTGCGCCGATCCAAGCCCACCTAACCGACACTCGCCCACTCTCCTCCATATGCCTATCCAATGCCCGTTTAAATGCCCATAAAGAGGGAGACTCCACCACTGCTACTAGCAGGGCATTCCATAAACTCATGACTCGCTGAGTAAAGAATCTACCCCTAACATTTGTCCTGTACCTACCACCCCTTAATTTAAAGATATGCCCCCTCGTAATAGCTGACTCCATACGTGGAAAAAGGTTCTCATGGTCAACCCTATCTAAACCCCTAATCATCATGTACACCTCTATCAAGTCACCCCTAAATCTTCTTTTCTCCAATGAAAACAGCCCCAAGTGCCTCAGCCATTCCTCATACGACCTTCCTACCAGACCAGGCAACATCCTGGTAAACCCCCTCTGCACCCGTTCCAGTGCCTCCACATCCTTCCTATAGTATGGCGACCAAAACTGCACATGATACTCCAGATGCGGCCGCACCAGAGTCTTATACAACATGCCCTCAGGACTCCAGAACTCAATTCCTCTCCCAATAAAAGCCAGTACGCCATATGCCTTCTTCACTGCACTATTTACCTGGGTGGCAACTTTCAGAGATCTGTGTACATGGACACCAAGATCCTTCTGCTCATCCACACTACCAAGTATCTGACCATTAGCCCAGTACCCCATCTTCTTATTACTCTTACCAAAGTGAATCACTTCACACTTAGCTACATTGAACTCCATTTGCCACCTTTCTGCCCAGCTCTGCAGCTTATCTATATCCCGCCATAACCTGCTACATCCTTCCTCACTGTCAACAACTCCACAGACTTTGTATCATCCGCAACCTTGCTCACCCAACCTTCTAGGCCCTCCTCCAGGTCATTTATAAAAATGACAAACAGCAATTGTCCCAAAACAGATCCTTGCGGAACACCGCAAGTAACTGCATTCCAAGATGAACCTTTACCATCAACTACTACCCTTTGTCTTCTTCCAGCCAGCCAATTCCTAATCCAAACCTCCAACTCACCCTCAATGCCATACCTCCGTATTTTTTGCAGTAGCCTAGAATGGGGAACCTTATCAAATGCCTTACTAAAATCCATATCCACCACATCCGCCGCTTTACTCTCGTCCACCTCCTTAGTCACCTTCTCAAAGAATTCAATAAGGTTTGTGAGGCACGACCTGACCTTCACAAAACCACGCTGACTATCCTTGATCACATTATTCCTATCCAGATGTTCATAAACCCTATCCCTTACGATTCTCTCTTAGACTTTGCCCACACCAGAAGTGAGACTCACCGGCCTATAGTTACTAGGGTTATCCCTACTCCCCTTATTGAACAAGGGAATGTTACATTTAACATTTGTTGTGAGCACTGGATGAGTGGGACTAGAAAAGAAAACAGAGACCCAAAAAGCCAGGGAACTATAGACCGGTGAGCCTGATGTCAGTGGTGGGTAAGTTGTTGGAGGGGATTCTGAGGGATAGCATTAACATACATTTGTGAAGGCAAGCACTGATTGGGGTAGACAACGTGTTTTTCTGCATGGGAAATCATGTCTCATTAATTTGGTTAAGTTTTTTGAAGAGATAACAAAGAAGATTGATGAAGGCAGTTTGGTAGACATTGTCTATATGGACTTCAGCAAGGTGTTCATTTAAAGAACAAACAGCAAAAAAAATTTACAGCCCAAGAACAGGCCCTTCGCCCTCCAAGTCTGAGCCGATCCAAATGTACTGTCTAAACCTGTCGCCCAATTCCTAAGCATCTGTATTCCTCTGCTCCCCACCTACTCATGCATCTGTCCAGACGCATCTTAAATTAATCTACCATGCCTACCTCTACCACCTCTGCTAGCAACACGTTCCAAACGCCCACCACCCTCTGTGTGAACTACTTACCGCGTGTATCCCTCTCACTTTGAAAGCACGACCATCCATTATTGAATCCTTCACTCTGGGAAAAAGCCCCTCTCTATCCACCCTGTCTATACCCTTCATGATTTTGTGAACCTCAATCAAGTTCCCCCTCAATCTCCTTTTTTCTACTGAAAATAAACCTAATCTACTCAGCCTCTCTTCATAGCTGGTATTTCATTCTGATTGGTAGACAGATTAGTAAGTTTCGGTCACGTGGGACACAGAGGAAGCTCGTCCCAATTGGCTTGAAGGAAGAGGGATATTTTTCAGACTGGAGGCTTGTGAGCAGCAGTGTGCTGTAAGAATCAGTACTGAGTCACTGCATTTCATCATTTATGTAAAGGATTTAGATGTGAATATTGGGGCCACAGTTAGTAAGTTTACAGATGACATCAGAATGGTGGTGTAGTAGATTATCTCAGAGTACAACGAGACCACAATTAGATGGGACAAAGGGGTAAGGAGTGACAGATGAAGTTTACTTTAGATAAAACGAGGTTTTGCATTTTATGAACACAAACCAGGGCAGAAATTATACACTTAAGGTAAGGTCCTGGGGAGTGTTGTGGAACAAAGGGGCATAGGGCTGCAGGTACATTGTTCCTTGAAAGTGGAGTCGCAGGTAGACACAGTGGTGCAGAACACATTTGACACATTTGCCTTAATCAGTCAGAGCATTGAGTATAGGAGTTGTGGTGTTATGTTGCATCTGTACAGGATGTTGGTGAGGCCACTTTAATAATACTGTGTACAACTCGGGTTTCTGCAGAAATGATTTACACGGATGTTCCAGGTCTGGAGGTTTGAGCTTTAGGAAGAGGTTGATTAGTTTGAGGTGTTTCCTCCTTGAGTGTCAGAGGTTGAGGGGTGACATTATAGAGGTTTATAAAATCATCAGGGACATGGATATTCTGAACAGCCACGTTCTGCTCCCCAGGGTAGGGGAGTCCAGAACAAGAGAGCATAGGCTGAAGACGGGAGGGCGAATGATTTAGAAGGGACCTGAAGATAAATGTTTCACACAGAGAGTGGTGTGTGTACAGAAAGTGCTGTCAGACGAAGTGGCGATGGCGGTTACAATCGCATATTTAAAAAGTATCTGAAAGAGGAGGGATATTGGCCAAATGCTGGCAAATGGGACTGGATCAGATTTGATATCTGATCGGAGTGAATAGATTGGACTAACGGGTCTGTTTCCGTTCTGCATGACTCTCTGGTTCTATAAGAAGGATGACGAATAATTCTGAAAGGGCCATTCAAGTCAGAACTCTCTTCACTGGAATTTTATCCTGTCTCTATGTTCACATTGATTGCAAGCTGCATTAGTTAAATATTTGACAGAGAAGTGAGTCATGCACAATGGGATATAGACAGGAAAGTGGAACTGAGACCCCAACCTGATCAGCCACAATCTTAGTGCCTGGTGCAGAAGGCTCAAAGTATCCAATGACCCGCTCCTGCTCCTCAGTCCCATGTTTTTGTGTTCCATTCAGCCCCTCAAACCTGCTAGACAGGAACAGTTGGAGGCCACTTACTGCTAAAACCTGGTGCACAGAAACAGAGGAGACCATTCAGCCTCTCAACACTCACACACGCTTTGAAGTGATTTGGGAAATGTAATTGGAAAATCCAGACACGGGTATGAAGGAGACCCCTCATCTCTCTTCTCAGAGTTTCCCCTATCTGCAACTAGTGCTTCATTTGTTGGTCATGTTGGAGACCCAGATTCACTGTGAATACAGCCCCCATACCTCATCCAGAGATGGCTCACAAAATCATCTGTTCTTCCTGACTGCAATATTCAATAACATAACATTCATGAAAATAACACCCACTAACTTTCCAATAACAGAATGGGAGAACATCAGAAACAGGAACAGGTCGTTCACTCCCCAAGCCTGCCTTCTCCTTCACTAAGATCATGACTGATCTGCTCTCGGTCTGAAATGCTCTTTCATGCCCAATTCCTCATAGCTCTCACCTCTCTGATGGGTCAATATCCGTCTACCACCTCTTCAAATACTTTCAGTCATCTAGGTACCCGAACACTCTTGAGAAAAGAAATCCTGACATTCAATCCCACCTGTTTGAAGAAAGCACTCGCTGCTCCTATATCATGGTTTATTGATATGAACAAAAGAGGTTGACTCAAGGGTTCAGGTAAAAATGACTGGCCCTGATATCAAGGCAGCAGTTGACTTCTGTTGGCATCAAGGAGCCGAACAAAACTGGACTTAATGGGAATCAAAGTAAACTCTCCAGTGTTTGGAATCAAACATGGCACAAAGAAAGATGTTCATCATCTCAGTCCTGGGTCACCTCTGTGCGAGATCCTCAGGGTAGCTTCCACTTCACAAATAGCTTCAGCTGCTTCATCAGTGTATCCCCGCCCCCACCCTCCCCACCATAAGATCAGAAGTGGGGATGGTCACTGAAGATTCCAACAATGTTCAGAACATTTTATGCCCTGTCAGCTTCTGAACTGGTCTGTGTCCATGTGCAGCAAGACCCAGACTCCATTGAGACTTGTGCTGTTAAAGTGTCAGTAACATTCATGTAACAGCACTGCCTGACACTGCACATTGCCACAGTAAAACAAGAGTTCATTCAGCACCTCACGCTGGTTTCACAGAAATATGAGGAAGCCATTCAGCCCATTGACACTATTGGAGAAGAACAGGGACAAACCATTCAGTGCCTCCAGCCTATTACTCAGGAAGAGAAGGAGTATAGTGTGATGGGGCACACCAGAGCCCCTTGTAAATATTGGAAGGCGGTAACCTAGACTCTATTTTGTTTTATTTTAAAGGGAATATAAAGTGATTGTTCAGATGCAATGTGACAGGTCAAACTACTTGGTGTGAAGCTAAACACTATTTATTTAAACATGGAAGATAAAATGAAAGCAAAGAAAGAGGATTTTAGAATAACGTAATTCTATTAGACAAGTTGACAGAATAATCGTTCTGGGAACTATTACTAATGAACTGTTCGAATATAGGAAAATCGCATAAACACATCCCCTGGCAGAATGGAAAATTCAGACACAGATTGTCACAAAGATTTCTCTCATCCAGGAATTAAAAACAGCACCAAAAGAAAATTCAGAGAGAGTAGCAGCCAGGAGATAGTCACTGAAGCTTCCAACTCTGTGGAGACCCCAATAGTTTCTGATGTTGCCAAGAAACCAAAACCCAGAGATCGTAATTTGTGAGAGCTGGCCACACCCATTCAGGCTGCATTAAAATAAAGGCCTCCCTCGCTGTTTATCCAAGTGACCTGAACTAGCCAGCTTGGTAATAATCATTCAATATCTCTCTTCAAAGAAACCAGGACAAAATAACCCCTTAAAGCTGCAATATCATCACAATTGTCAGTACATCGAGGTGTCAAACAGGAACCAGGGGTAACCCAGTCAGGCCCTTGGCCCTGTCCAATCGGATGAGGAAGAAGCCAGTCAGTCCGTCGAGTCAAGCCCTCAAACCGTTATGATGTCGATGTTGAACCCCTCTGTTAATTAAAACCACACACCCAGAAAAACTCACCTCGCCTCATACTCTGTTAAAACATGAGAGACAGAGAAGTTCCAAATTCCACGATTAAGAGAAAAAATAACCATTTATAAGTACGTACTTTAACTCGCTGAGCTTGAAGGTTTGTTTTCAGATGTTTCGTCACCATGACTAGGTAACATCATCAGTGAGAGTCTCTGGTGACGCACTGGTGGTACTTCTCATCTTTCTATTTCTAGGTATTGGTTTCTTAAGTTGCGTGATGTCATTTCCAGTTTTTTGTTCAAGGGAAGGTAGATAGGATCTAAATTGATGTGTTTATTGATGTACTTCTGGCTAGAATGTCATGCTTCTCAGAACTTTCGTGCGTGGCTTTGTCCTAGGAAATGTGTGTTGTCACAGTCAACGTGGTGTCCTTCTTTGTCTGTATGTATGGAAACTAGTGAGTGGGTCATGTCTTTTGGTAGACAGTTGGTGTTCATATATCCTGCTAGCACGACAACAGGACAGTCTGAAATGGAGGAAAAATGATTTTTTATACACTGTTTAATCAGTGCGTGTTCAGATAAGGAAGATTGTTCATATGTGTACAACACATTCTGAATGAACAACGGAGACACAGTTAATGAATAATGTTGCACACGATGTGTAACATTTATAAAGCATTAAAACATTATTTGATCCTCATCTGAAGTGATACCTTCCCTTTCTCTCAACGTTCCCCCTTTTCTGGGATTCCCAACTCTAGTCTCTCATTCTTATCAGGATGTGTGTTATAAATTCTTGTTTCTGGTTTCCCAACTTATTTCAGTTAATCCTCTTTCTACCAGGAATTAAATATGTTGGCCTGCTCGGTTCTTTCCAAAGCTAGTGTCTGTCATATTGTTGGAGAGAAAAGTTATGGCATCAGACCCAGCATTTGAACATATTGCTCTGTTGTACGTGCACTGTACAAAGGACCACAGCGCTCAGGAATTGCCAAAATGTTGAGGGAAGTATATCCACTTCTTTCGATAATATAGTTTTCTCATTTTCCACATCTCCATATCTATATCCTCTCTCTCTCTCATTCTCCCTTTGTATATAGATACGAAATCCACCAGTCATTCTTCGTGGCCCATCTCTCAAAACTCCTTCTTTCAGTTTATAGGCAATGCTTTCTTTAAGATGTAATGTGGTTATAATTAAGCAATGTAACCAGAAAGACATGCGGGAGGAGCTGGCCAGAGTTAATTGGAAGGGGAGCTGAGTAGGAAAGACCATGGAGCAGCAACAGCAGAAGTTTGTGGGGATAATTCGGAAGATAATACCAGAAATGCAACCCCAAGAAGATGAAACATACTCATGGGAGGACAAGGCAGCCATGAGTTACAAGGCATCAAACCAAAAGAGAAAACATACAATGTGCTGAAGATGATTGGAAATTAAGAGAATTCATTGGCTCTGAAACTACATAACGCTGGCATCACTGACACTACAGAACTCTGAGTCATGGTCAGGGAGAGAAACAGAGGAAACACATTCACTTTAAACACAGAAGATGGCATTTCTCAAGGAAAAAGATTCAGGTGAATTAAACATTTGAATTAAGATCAGTTGAAATCTTTTGCGGAATGTGTCAGATTGGAAGCAAGACCCGGGGAAACAGACCCTCAGCAGAATTAGCGTTTGAAAATGGAAGTATTTCCACATCAGAAACCAGATTAGGTCACTGAGTGCAGGGCTGATGGGTGAGTGGGTCTCAGTGAGAATTGGGGAACAGACAGCAGAATTGCATTGCAGATATTGCAGGTCGAACTGCATATTCATGTATTGCTGTAGACCACAGCAGGAGAGGCAGAACAGCATTCAACCTGTAACTTTTTGCCAGGATGACACCTCAGTCTGTCATTACCAGCAACACCATCTATGGCTCAGTGACGAGTGTGGGTGAACATGTCAGAGTTAGAATCACATGAACCTTAACCTGATGCTAACTCATGAAAGCTACCGTACTTGACCAACAGATCTGATCGAAGCTCTGCAGTCCTGTCACGTTCAGTCAAAAATGGTGATGGACGATTAAACAAATGACTGGAGGCGAGGGCTCCACAAACTTCCCCATCCTGATTAATGGAACAGACCTGCACATCAGTGTAAAAGAGAAGGATGTTTTATCTGCACCATCCTCTGCCAGAAGTGTTGAGTCTATGATACACCTCACCCTCATCATGATGCCCACAAAATCACAGATGCCAGTCTTCAACTAATTCGATTTGCTGCATGTGACATGAAGAAACAGCTGAACACAATAGATACGACAAAGGCAATGGGTCCTGACCCCATTCCTGCAACAGGGCTGAAGCCTTGTGCTACACAACAAGTCGTGTCCCTGGGGAAGCTGTTTCAGTCCAACTCCAACTCTGACATCTCCCTGGCAATGTGGATAATTACTCAGCTATGTCCAGTCCCCTAAGAGGGGAATAATTACAATCTAACCAATTATCACCCCCTCGGTCCCATCATGACAGTCAACTTGGTGGGAGTTCTTTTTGACAGAGATGTCAAGCAGCACAGAAACAACCTGCTCAGTGTGGTTTCCGATAGATCCCCATGTGGAGATAGTGTTGTGGAAATGTCACTGGATTACTGATCCAGACCAGGCTAATACTCTGGCAGCGGGTGGAAGTTAAAAACAATTAATAAAATATCGAGATCTAATATCTGGGATCAGTAATAGTGACGTTGAAGCCAATAACGATTTAAAACAAAATTTCCTTCTCCAATGTACTTTTAGGAAGTGAATCTCCGGTGATTTCCTGGGCTGCCCTAAAACTGACTCCAAAGACCCTGACATGTGATAAACATTTCAATGGTCTCTGAAATGGCCAAGCAAGGGCATTCATTTGTATCAATCTACTCCGAGGTCTGAAAGGATGAAACCGGACAGAACATCCGGTCTCAGCATCGGTGACGGAAAAGGGAATGGGAACACAGTCCTGTCGACCCTGCAGAGACCTCCTTCCTAACATCTGAGTGCTTTTGACAACATTTACAGAGATTTCACACTGACTGCACAGAAACAGCGGGAAAGGAGTAGGTCATACAACACATTGAGCCTCCCACATTGTAGTTCATGAAAAAAATCTCTTCAATGCACTTACCCCACACGATATACATATCCGTTAATGTGAGTAACCTTGGGAAACTATAAAATAGGAAGTGCAGTAGTACGTTTGTTCCATCGAGTTTGCTAACCAATTCAATGAAATGATGGTTGGCCCTTCATTTCCACACCGTACTCTTGCTCTCCCACCATCCCTTTACTGTCTCTAAATCCTTATTTCTAATCAGTGTCTTGGTTTCCAAGTGCGAGCAAATTACCCAGGTTCACCAGTCAGTGGGTGCAGACATTTATTCTCATCTCAATGCAGAGTGACTGCCTGTACCTAATACTGTGGCCCCTTGTTTTAGACGTCCCATCCAGGGGAATTATCATCCCTGCTTTCAATCTGTCTCACCCTGTCAGAGTTTTGTATATTTCACTGAGATCTCCAATCATTTTCCTAAACCCCATGGAATACTGGGCCAGTCTCCCAAACTCTGCTCCCAAAACATGCCCGTCATCCCAGAGACCAGTCTGGTCATCCTTCACTGCTCTCCATCAATGTCAGGTTTGTCCTTTATTAGGTAAGGAGACCAAACCTGCACACAATACTGCACAATGTTCGAGATGGGGTCTCTCCAAGGTCCTGTACAGTTACAGTAAGACACCCTTTCTTCTGAACTCGCATCCCCCTGAAATGAAGATAAACACACCATTTATCTTCCTCACTGCTTTCTGTTTCTGCAATATTGCTTTCAGTGACTGGTGTACAAGGAGATGCAGATCCTTTTCCGTGTTATAGCTCCCCACTTGCTGGTTGAATATACACTGGGCAGCGTGCCAATGCCATGCCCATTATTGACTTCAGGTTACAGAACTCACTGCGCTGCAGGGACCTCAGAGGTTCATGCAGAAGGAAACAACAATCAGGCGCATACGTCCCTTTGTAGATCAACATGTTTCAACCAATCCCTTTCAAATGGTAGGCTGCCAATTTATCGTTTCCACTGAAGGGCACACCGTCACCTCTGTCCACATTGTTCTCCCTCTGTCACGTATTTACCCATTCACTCCACTTGCCTTAGTCTTCTCGGTGCTTTTTTACATCCTCCTCACCCACTCACAATCGCACATTCGTTAGTGCTGTCGGCAGGCAGGGATGTATTGTATCTGATTCCAGCAACCCAATGTTTAACGGGCATTGTGAACAGCTGGGTCCCAAGCACCGATCCCTGCAACACCTCAGCAACCGCCCTCTGTTAATTTCTATTTATGTATTTCGTGAATCTGGGTGTCACTGCATGGGCCAGCATTTATTGCCTGTCCCTAGTTGCCCTTGAAAAGGTGGTGGCCAGCTGCCTTGTTGAACGCCGCAGTCCACCTGCAGTGGTTGACCTCCAATGCCATTAGGAAGGGAATCCTAGGATTCTGACCCAGCGACTGTGAAGGAGCGGTGATAAATTTCTGAGTCAGGATGGTGAATGGCTTGCAGGGGAACCTAAAGATGACAGTGTTTCCATACATCTGCAGCCCTTGTCCTTCTAGATAGACGTCGTCGTGATTGGGAAGATGGTCTCTGAGGATCTTTGGTGAATAATTTCATTGCAGCATGAAGATAGTAAAACACTGCTGCTGCTGAGCATTGATGGTGGAGGGACAGTAAAACTGGTTGCTTTGTCCTGGATGGTATAAAGCTTCTTGAGTGTTGCTGGGGCTGCACTCATCCAGGCAAATTGGGAGTCGTCTATCACACTTCTGACTTATGCATTGTAGATGATGGACAGACTTTTGGAAGTTAAGATGTGAATTACTGCCGCAGTATTCCTAGCTTCTGACCTGCTCTTGTAGTTACTGTGTTTATGTGGCGAGACCAGTGAGTTTCTCAGCAATGATTACCCACCAGGACTTGATACTGGGGTATTCAGTGATAGTAACAGCATTGAATGCCAATGGGCAGGTTAGATTGTATTTTAGTGGTGATGGTCACGGTCTGGCATTTGTGTGGCCTGAATATTACTTGCCACTTGTCAGCCTGGATACTGTCCAGATCTTGTCGCATTTGAACATGGACTGCTTCAGTATCTGAGAAGCCACAAATGTTGCAGAATATTGTACAATCATTAGTGAACATCCCCACTTCTGACCTTAAAATGGAAGGAAGGTCATTGATGAAGCAGCCCTGAAGAAGTTTTCGGCCACTGCTCGAGGGACTCCTAAAGACTTGGAGCTGAGTTCACTGACCTTCATCAACCATGACCGTCTTCCTACGTGTCAGTTATGATTCTTACCAGCGGGGAGTTTGCACCTGATACCCATTGATTCCAGTGTTGCTAAAGCCCCTTGATACCACACTTTGTCGAAGTCAGCCTTGATTTAAAGGGCTATCACTCTCACCCCACCTCTGGAATTCAGCTCTTTTGTCCATGTTTGAACCACGGTAATGACATCAGGAGCTGAGTGGCCCTGGTGGAGCCCAAACTGGGCGTCATTGACCAGGGTATTGCTGAGCAGGTGCTGATTAAAAGCACTGACACATTCCACCACTTTACTGATGATCGAGAGTAAACTGATGGGGTGGTAATTGGCCCGATTGGATTTGTTCTGCTTTTTCTATACAGGAGATACTTGGGTAATTTTTCACGTAATCGGGAAAAACCATTGTTGTAACTGTATTGAAAGAGTTTGGCTAGGGGAGTGACAAGTTATGGAGCACAAGTTTTCAGTACTATTGCCAGAATGTGTCAGAGTATGGACCCTTTGGAGTATCCAGTATCTCCAACCATTTCTGGATATCGCGTGGACTGAATCAAATTGGTTGATGACTGGTAACTGAATTGCTGAGGACCACTGGAGGAGGCTGAAATGGATCATCCACTCAGCACTTCTGACTGAAGATTGTTGCGAATGGCTCAGTCTTATCTTATACACTGAAGTGCTGGGCTCTTCCATCATGGAGGAAGGAGTTATTTGTGGAATCTCTCCCTCCAGTGAATTGTTTCATTGTCCGCAACATTTCTCAATTAGATGTGGAAGGACTGGAGAGCTTTGATCTGATCCGTTGCTTGTGAGATCACTTAACTCTGTCTATCACTTACTGCTTATGCTGTTTGGTGCACAAGTAGTCCTGTTTGGTGGCTTCATCAGGCTGACACCTCATTTTCAGGTATGCCTGGTGCTGCTCCTGCCATCCTGCACATCCATTGACCCAAGGATGATCCACTGGATTGATGGTAATTGTTGTGAGGGGGATACGCCAGGCCATGAGGTTGTATGGGTGTACAATTCTGCTCCTATAGATGAACCACAGTACCTTATGGACACCCAGACTTGAGCTGCTAGATCTGTTCAAAGTCTGTCCTATTTAGCACCATGATAGTACCACCCAAAATGATGGATGTTATTCTCAATGTGCAGGTGTGACTTTGTCTCCACAATGACTATGCAGTGGTCACTCTTATCGATACTGTCATGGACAGATACTTCTGTAACTGGCAGATTAGTAAGGCTGTGTTCAAGTAAGTATTTTCCTCTTGTTGGTTCCTTTACCACCTGCCGCAGAACCAGTCTAGAAGTTATATCCTTCAGGACCCGGCCAGCCCGATCAGTAATGCTGTAGCTGAGATACTCTTGGAGGTGGACATTGAAATCCCCCACCCAGAGTACATCTTGCGTAAGTGCTACCCTCAGTGCTTCCTCCAAGTGTTGGTCAGCATGGAGGAGTACTGATTCATCAGTTGAGAGAGGCTGGTACATGGTAATCAGCAGGAGGTTTCCTTTCCCATGAACAACCTAATGCCATGAGACTTCATGGGATACAGAGTCACTGTTGAGGACTCCAAGAGCAATTCCCTTCCAAATGTATCCCAATGTGCCGCCACGTCTGCTGTGTCCGTCCTGCTGATGAGACAGGAGATATCCAGGGAAGGTGATGGGGAGTCTGGGACATAGTCTGAAATGGATCATCCACTCAGCACTTCTGGCCGAAGATTGTTACAAATAAATCAGCCTTATCTTATACACTGAAGTGCTGGGCTCTCCCATCATGGAGGCAGGGGTTATTTGTGGAATCTCTTCCTCCAGTAAATTGTTTAATTGTCCCCATCGTTTCTTGACTAGATGTGGAAGGACTTATACCTTCCAGAATCATGCCGTTCAGACAATGTCAGGCTGTTGCTTGACGAGTCTGTTTATTTCTATTCACTGTTTCCTGCCGGCTGTCCTATTCTAGAAACATGGCCATACATTAGCACCAATCCACTAAGATTTGATTTTGTAAACTGGGCTTGGAGCTTGACCAAACTTTTCTAAAAATCCATATGATTTACATCCATTGCTTCTCTTTCATTTGTCTCCCAGTCTGTTTCTCAAACATAATTCCCATTTCATAAATCTATGTTAGTGTTGTCTATGAGCATTGCTTTCAGTCCCAATAATTTCTCCTAAACCATTTCCTTACTATGTTCTATGTTCCATGTACTCTATCATTTTCCCACACCAGACCTGGTTTTCCTTGTATTGTTAGAACATTCTGTGAAGACAGAACTGAAGTAGTGGCTTCATAGTTCTGCCACTTCCCTGTTCCCCATTCTCCATTCTCTGGTTTCAGCCTGTAAGGAAACTGCACTCGTTTTCTCATATTTCTCACATTGACATGATGTATCAAGTTATTACAGTTCAGTCTTATGACCCTTGTGAATATACTCTTCAGAAACTCTCAATTCCTGCCTTAAACTGCTCAATAATTGACGTTCCACACTATACACTCACAGGAGCATTGACTCTGTGCCAACAGAAATACAGCACGGTCTATATTAGCCCCACTTTCCTACAGCAGGCCCATAGCCTGGAATGTTCTTTCACTTCCAAGTGCTCGTCCAAGTACTTTTTAACGATTGTGAGTTTACCCGTGATAATTCCCCTCTCAGGAATTAATCCTAGAACACAATACCCTCGAGGTGAAAAAAAGTTTACATCCTCTCTGAACCTCAAAGTTTTCACTTTAAAAGTATCCTGGCTTGTTCTTGACACACTGACTAAAAGGAACAGCTGCTGTCTATCCACCCTGTCCGTGTCGCTCATAATCTTATCCTTCTGAATCACGGACCCCTCAGCATTCTCTGCTCCAAAGTAAACAACCCGAGCTTATGCAGCCTCTCTCCATAGCTGATATGCTCCATCCCAGGGAACATCCTGGTGAATCACCTCTGCACTCTCTCCAATACAATCACATCCTTCCTGGAATGTGGCTCCAAGCACTACATACAGTATTCCATTTTGGCCGAACCAAAGCCCTGTATTGCTCTTATACCCTGATTAGGAAACACAACACCCAAGGTCCAATTCTTAACTAGTCCATTAACCTGTCCAGTCGCATTCACGGATGTGTGGAGGAGCACACTCTGAGGGTCCCAGTGTGCTGCCATTCATTGAGTCTTCCCCTGCCTGGTTCCTTCTCCCAAAGTGCATCACCTCATATTTATAAAGGTTATATTCTATCTGCCATTGGTCTGCCCATCTGACCATTCCATCTGCATCTTCCTGTAACTTAAGGCCTTCCTCCTCACTGCGAACCTCCCAGCCAATCTTTATGTCAAACATACACTTACTTATCACATCTCCCCCAATTTACATCTAGCCCCCTCCACATTCACATCGTTTTTTTAATGAATAACACAAACAATAAGGGAAACAGCACTGACCCCTGTGGTACACCAGGGGACACTGGTCTCCAGGTACACAAACAGCCTTCTCCCACCACCATCTGTCTCCTGCTACTAAGTCAACTTTCGTTGTAATTTGTCAAGTTATTCATCATATTGTGAGATTTTACGTTATTTTTTCAGTTTCCCAGATGGACGTTTGTCAAAGGCCTTCCTACAAAACTAAACAATTGATCTCCTCAAACTAATTCAATCAAACCCATTGGATGTGACTTCCTTCTGATCAAGTCATGATACTTATCCCTGATCAAACCTTGCGACTCTGATTGGAGTTCAATTTTCTCCTCCCTATTTTCTCCAGTAGTTTCCTTAAAAGTGATCTAATGCTCACTAATCTATAGTTACCTGGTCTATCTCTCCCACCCTTACTGAGAAATGGAATCGTATTAGCAGTTCTCCAGTTCTCTGGCACCTCCCCTATGGTCAGATTCTAATTAAAATATTCAGTCAGGGTCTTTCCTCCCTTGACCTCAACAGCCGCCTGTAATACAATTCATTCAGACATGGAGATTGGTCCAAATTTATACAGAACAATGCCTCAAATTCTTTCTCTTATTTTACATAAATCTGTTCAAGAGCTTCCCCATCTATCTTCTTGAATTCTGTACCTGCATCCTCCTTCGCCCAAGTAAAATGGATGTGAAGGTCTCATGTAACAATCCATCAATGTTCTCCAGCTTGATACATAGATTGCCCTTTGGTTTCTAATGGACACTAACTGCTGATTATTCTGTTCTACTTGTCCGTATAGAATATCGTGGGATTCTCCCTGATCTCGCCGACATGTCTTTCTCCATGTCCCTCTGTTATTCAGTCCCCCCTATGTTTCTAAGATTCACTGCAATCACCTCTCATGTTTTGAAACTCGAGATCACAGCCTGAGTTTCCACATCAGACAATCTTGCCATTTTAGGGATTATTCTGGATGATACCTTTTGCAGTTCCTCTGTAGTCAGTACATTCTTTCTTAGATTGGGACTCCGAACGATACACAATACACTAAGTGTAGCCTCATGAACACTCGATTCAGCTGGTGCACTACATCCTCTGTATTCCAATTACATTCACATGAATGTCAACCTAATTTCTACTTTCCCATTTGCATATGTTCTTCCCAAAACCTCTTGCTTTAACTTTTCTCACGAGCTTACCTTGTGAGTCCTTTAAAAAAAGCTCATGAATATCCAACTATACGTTATCCATTGGTTCTTCATTGCCTATGTCTCCAAGAATAATATTCAAACCATTGAAAACAATGTTTTCCACTTCTGGTTTTCCTTTCATTGATACATTACCACACTCCGCAGTTCTGTTATTACCTTCTATGTATCTAGTAGCATGTTCTTTGTAATCGTGTCCAACAGACACCCGACTGCGGATGACAAGTTACTGGTCTGTAGTTCACCACTCTCCATCTTCATCCTTTCTTAAGCTGTTGGATAATATTTATAACCTTTGCCTTATCCAGATTAGCTAAATGCCTTTAGGGAATGTGTCGGAAAATAAAGTGAAAATCCGCGTTGCAATCAACATGTCTATTGCTGATTCCTCTGAAATTCTTGTATGAAGTACATCTAATCTGTCAGATTTATAAATACTCAATCCAGCTTTCTTTTCAAAGATGACCGCAACACTGATAAGAATGATCTAGACTTTACTTACACAAGTCCCATGGTCACTTGGTATTTCTGGAAGAATGTCTGGACATTCTTCCATGAAGATAGACACAACGATACTATTTCTTTTCCCTGCAATTTCTCTGTTCTCTGCAATAAATTATCCTGAACGCACACCAACTGTTCCACATTTGGCCTTGTTTTTATTATTTTTTTCATACATCGAAAGTCGCTTTTTAGCTGTCTTTATGTTTTTTCTTTCGTTTGCATACTTTTTCTCTTTTTGATTTTCTTCTCAGTTTCTTGGTCATCCTTTGTTGGGTCCTACATCTCTCTGAATCCACTGACTTACTACAACACTTGGCATTTTTCTAAGCTGCCTCCTTTCATCTAATAGGAAGATAAAGGTGGAGTTGAAAGTGATAGTCAGAGAGGAGGGTGGACCAGATTGATAGGAAGGAAGGTGGACACATAGGAAAGTTCAAAAGGCGGTGCTGACTTGGAAGTTTGGAGTGGGATAAAATGGGATTAGGGGAAATGGGGAATCCTGGAGATGGAACATATCTAGTCTTCCTGAAGGCATCGGATATGTCGCTTCTCCAAAGAGTAAGTGGTAAGATCAGACAACATGGGGTTAGGAGTACTTTATTAGCTTGGATGGAGGATTGGTTAACCAACAAAATGGAGTCAGATGCAATAAATGTGGCATTTTCTTTTGGCAAATGCAGTTTGTGCCATTGATTTCTATACTCATTCCTCAAGCATTTGCAATCGATGGTATTACTGTACTCGGTTGACGGGAGAGAAAATAAGATTCCACATTTTCAGATGACACGAACATCGTTGGGAAATTACTTCAGAATGATGATGCCAGAGATTTTAAAACAAATGGATAGGTTGGGAGAATGGGCCAACATTTAGCAATGAAAATTAAAGTGAATAAATATGGGGCTTTTCAAGTTGGCCAGTATAATGGACAGACAAATTATTATCTAAATAGAGAGAAAGTTCAAAGTGTTTAGGTGCAGAGGGATCTGGGTGTCTGCTTGCATATCACAGAAAACCTGCGTGCAGGTACTGCAAGTAATGAGAAATGCAAGCATAATTTCAGTGTTTATTTATAAAAGGATAGAGTCGAAAGGTAGGGAGTGTTGGTGTAGCTATGCAAGGCATTAGTGAGGATGTAACTGGAGTACAGTTTGGGTGTCCTGCAGAATGAGGTATTTCCATTGGAGGCAATTCAGAAGAGCTTCCTTAGATTGATTCCATATTTTAAGTGTTTGTCTTATGAAGAGAAATTGAGCAGTTTAGGCCTATACTTTCGAGTTTATAAGAATGAAAGGAGATCTCATTGCGGTCTGTAAAATGCTAAACGTAATTGAAAGTGTAGATGTGGAGTGGATTTATTTCATGTGGCGCAATCTACAACAAGAGACTAGAGTTTTAGGATGGAGAGATGGCAGGAAAGTGGAACAGAGGCCGCGTTGACATCAGCCTCACTGAGGGGTTGGATTCCTCACAGATGCTCCTTGTTCGAATTCAACCCTTCGACTGTGTTGCCAATGAATGGGGGAGGACTGGGTATCATACAAGAGCAGGCACTCAGGATATATCAGTTAGAGAGAACGTAACCAGTAGGGTCACACAGTGACCAGCGCTGGGTTCTCAACTATTTACAGTCTATATTAATGATCAGGAGGATGGAACAGATATACAGATGCTGAGTTTGGTGATGTCCATAAGACCATGAGGCCATAAGACATAGGAGTGGAAGTAAGGACATTCGGCCATCGAGTCCACTCCGCCATTTAATCATAGCTGGTGGGCATTTCAACTCCACTTACCTGCATTCTCCCCGTAGCCCTTAATTTTTTGTGACATCAAGAATTTGTCAATCTCTGCCTTGAAGACATTTAGCATCCCGGCCTCCACTGCACTATGCGGTAATGAATTCCACAGGCCCACTACTCTCTGGCTGAAGAAATGTCTCTGCATTTCTGTTCTGAATTGACCCCCTCTCATTCTGAGGCTGTGCCCACGGGTCCGAGTCTCCTCGCCTAACAGAAACAATTTCCTAGCGTCCATCCTTTACAAGCCATGTATTATTTTGTAAGTTTCTATTAGATCTCCCCTTAACCTTCTAAACTCCAATGAATACAGTCCCATGGTCCTCAGCCGTTCCTCGTATGTTAGACAGACCATTACAGGGATCATCCTTGTGAATCTCCAGTGCCAATATGTCCTTCCTGAGGTGTGGGACCCAAAACTGGACACAGTACTCCAAATGGGGCGTGACTAGAGATTTATAAAGTCTCAGTAGCACATCGCTGCTTTTATATTCCAACCCTCTTGAGATAATTGACAACAAACATTTGCTTTCTTAATCACGGACTCAACCTGCATGGTTACCTTTAGAGAATCCTCGACTAGCAATCCCAGATCCCTTTGTACTTTGGCTTTATGAATTTTCTCACCGTTTAAAAGTAGTCCATGCTTGTATTCTTTTTTCCAAAGTGCAAGACCTCGCATTTGCTCACACTGAATTCCATCAGCCATTTCCTGGACCACTCTCCCAAACTGTCTAGATCCTTCTGCAGCCTCCCCACTTCCTCAGTACTACCTGCCTGTCGACCTATCTTCGTATCATCGGCAAACTTCGCTAGAATGCCCCCAGTACCTTCATCCAGAACATTAATATATAACGTGAACAGCTGCGGCCCCAACACTGAACCCTGCGGGACACCGCTTGTCACTGGCTGCCATTCCGAAAAAGAACCTTTTATCCCAACTCTCTGCCTTCTGTCAGATAGCCAATCCTCAATCCATGCCAGTAGCTCACCTCGAACACCATGGACCCTCACCTTACTCAGTAGCCTTATCAAAGGCCTTTTGGAAGTCTAGTTAGTCCACGTCCACTGGGTTTCCCTGGTCTAACCTACCTGTCACCTCTTCAAAGAATTGTTATGTCGCTGTGATAAGCAAGAGATTAAATTATCAAGAGAGGATGGAGAGTCTGCAAATAGATTCAGAGAGATACAGACAATAGATAATAGTTTGGCAGGTAGAATTTAACGTGATATAACCTGTCATTCCATAGACAGGAATAATGGAAGGCAGTATGTTACTGAAATGGAGAGGGATTACAGGACTTTATGATACTGTGTACTGGGGGTTCACTCAGATCCGTTCAGACATGGGAAGTTTTGCTCCATTCCTGATCGTCAGCTCCTAGACACTCCAAGTTACCTCATTGCTATCCGGACACATGGAATACTTTGATGTGGTTGATTGGTGGTGGGGATGGTGTTTTGAAATGTGCATCAAGGGGACGGCCTTTATCCAAGATATATTCATTTCTTTCCACGTGGAGACCCGATGACGATGGGAATGGCTGACTGTTTCTGAATGAAGAGGCCGTGACTGCTGCCAGGACAGTGGGTATTCACCAACATGATGTACTGTGCATGGGTACACTGTAACATGAATAAAGAGAGAGCTCCTACAGTTCCTCTACCTCTCCCCATTTACATGAGTACTCTGCAGGTGCTATGTCCACCATCGGGAATCCCACTATACTGGATACACCTGGCAGCTCCCTGCTGAGGCAGAAACAATCTATTTACCTCATCCACCAAATATATCCTCCATCACCGAACGGTGACATTGATGTTGAGATACTGGGAAATGATAGATATGTCACCTAGTCCTGCCTGGAAAGTTCTGGATCATAGAAGCTGAATAAAACAGTGACCCTCACAGCCACTGGCAGCACCATCCTCCCCCTGGTGTGAAGCTGCAGGTCGTGTTGAAGGAGGTGACACCGCTCTGTGACCAGCTCCTTGTTCAGTCAGGGTCCCCTCACACTCTGCTCCTGGGTTAAGTGAAGCTTGGGAAGCTGTTCCTGGAAAACCCCAATGTGAATATAGCAGATCCTTTTCCCCACACTCACTCACTGCATGGTTTCAGAGCTTCCCCCCTCTGCAGCCTCTGCTCCATTTGGTGTTCATGTTGCAGACCCAGAATCTGTAACTACAGTCCCCATGCTCCATACAGAGTTGGGTCAGCAAATCCTCAGGTCTCCCTGAATGTCTGAAGCAGCTCACAGCACAACCTCCAGAAAAACCTTCCACTGCCCCTCCAATAACTTTTCAGTTACTGGAGCCAGTCAGAATCCACTCGGTACCAATCTTGTGGACCAGACCAGATCCCCCCAGAATGTTTTAAGAAGGCCGCTTAGAACCAAACCTTACCTTACTTTGAATATAGATGTGAAGTGTGCTCAAACCACTCAACATGAAGCAAAAAATAATCTATTCAAATGCTTTAGTTAAAATACAATCAAAGGAAAGAACATTTTGGAATAGCTTATATATTGGAACACTTACACATACATTAGATACCGTACCTTCATGGTATACACAGCTTGGCACAAAGATATATTCAAATACAGATCCTTACAGCAGTTTTCCAATCCAGGGGGAAACAACATCAACAGAGATCTTAGAGAAAAGCAGGTAGGTATCCTGGAATAAAACTTCCAACCCTTTTGGGATCCCCAGCAACTTCTGAATGCTTCAGCTAAAAACAAAATGAGAAACCTGGTCTGGGAGAGCTGGCCACTGCCCTTCCATCGTTACCACCGTTTTAATGAAACCTAAAGGCTTTCTCTGTTATTTACTTGGAGTGTTTTCAGACAGCAGTTCTGCTCCTCTGCCTTTAAAACCTCTCTTAAAAAAAAACCAAGAGAAAATACAGTGGTAATATTCCCACAACTCCATCTTTAATAAAATATTCCATCAATATACAAAGGTGGATTCATTTTAGACCTCCTCATTGCCCTCTATTAGTAGACTGAAATGCATATATTTCACATTGACTGTGAGCATACAAATGTTCACAACTTGTTTGGATTTCAGTCATTTTACTCCTGCCACAGAATGCCTTTGTCTTTCTTCATCACATCTCCACAACGTGTCAAAACGTAGGGTTTCTCGCCCTGTCACCTGTGTAGTTTCAAACTGAATGGCAGCAATAATAAGCTCAATCGCAACAGACTGGTAGTTTTCTCCCTAAACGTCCCCAAAATCTTGAAGAGGTCACGATCAGTGATAAAAATTTGTCTCATATATGTTATTCGAAATTTAAATGCTGAAATGTTGTAACGCCAACACCAAGCTCAAAGCCTCCTTCCCCATTGTGGAATAAATCTGTTGATGTTTCCATTGGGCACTCCAACCGCACGTTACATAACGGAGCACTTCTCATCTCTCCAATAATCCTTCTGAATGGCATAGCTCCTTATGTCTCAGCATAAAAGAGTTACATACTTCTCTACGTCTTAATGCTCTAATCTCTTTACCTGCTACTCCTGGCCTATGCTAATAAACCTTACTCTCACAGGTACATGTTCTAAGAAGATTTCGCACATACTTCTCAATCTCTCACAGAAACCAAACTTTGATTTCTGAACTTAATCATCATCATCAGCCATTTCGGTTTCTAATCTTGCCATTGTTATTCTCTGCTCTTCCACGCGAGTTCTTATTGAACTTCTCCAAAATAAGAATCTCTCTAAGAGTGTCATAGGTTTGCTCTGTTTTTAACATCCTTACCCACCTTTCAAAATTACTTTGTTTGATCCTTTCAAACTCAATGTGCGTTTAACCAGGGACCCTTTTTTAGATCCCTGAAACGCTGTCTGTCAGATTCTGGCACAAGCTCATATGCACTTCAGATGGTTTTCTTCACATCCTCATACTCCCTAGATACCTCCTCCAATAGGGATGCAAATACCTACCAGCTTTGTTTGGATCAGCTGACTTCACATGGTCACTGAGCACTGCATTTGTTTAATCACTTTGTCAAATGAAATTCCAAAGGCTTCTCCATCCTTCTCATCAAATTTAGATAATGTCTGGATGTATTTCAACAGAACCTCATTAGTCCATTGCTTACAATAGGGTTGCTCAACCTCACTATCCTCCTCATCCCGCCGATTGTCTACCTTCATCTCCGCCTTCTATGTCAACTTTCCTCTCTAACTGCTAACTTTTTAAGTTGAAACTCTCTGCTCTTCTTCTGTCCTTTTCTTTCTTTCTTCTTCTTTTTGTTCATTTTCTTTTATTTCTACTTTTCATCATAATTCAAACTGTTTCAATTCCTTCTCATGTTCAAAGTGCCTCATTTGAAATTGAATTCTAGCCATTTCCAAAGAGTCTCATGGCGGTTCCACCAAATGTAATTGCCGAGCTATAGCTGTAATTATCTCTCATTTTCTCACAGACAAACACAACCGCAACTCCAGCTTGTTGTCAATTCCTACAGCTTTGCCTTCATTACCTTTTGTAAAACCCCCAACTTCACTTCTCCACACCCAGAAAACTCTTAATGACTAAAAGAATCTTTATACACAAAACACTGTTTAAACCAACCGAATTCAACATCTGGAACAAAAGACGCAAACAGCTACCATACTCGACCTTTGAACGCAATAGTCCCCTGGTGCATAACCTTCAGTGTCTGCATGAGCTTATTCTGGATTCTCTGGTTTCCTCCCACAATCCAAAGATGTGCATGTCAGGTAAATTGGTCATGCTAAATTGTTCATAGTTTTCAGGGATGTGTGGGTTGGGTGCCTTAGTCAGGGTAAATGTGTAATAATAGGGTAAAGGAATGGGTCTGGGTAGGTTACCACTCGGAGGGTCGGTGTGGACTTGTTGGGTCGTATGGCCTGTTCGCACACTGTAGGGATTGTAATTCTAAACCCGATTTGGTATTATCGATTTAGAACCAGACAAGAGTTCCCAGTTTGCTATCGACCAACTCGACTGCCTCAAACTAGTTTAAGAAGGTAGCTTGGATGCCAACCTTTTCCTATTTTGAAGGTAGATGTGAAGTGGGTGTTCCAGATGTGATGCTACTAGTCAAACCACTCACCATTAAGTAAAACACAATGTATTTAAAAACTATAATGAAAATCCATTCAAAATGACGAGGAATTTAGAATAATTTGACTATTGGAAACCTTAACCGAATAATGGATACAGTACCTTCTACAGATGAACTGTTCCAATATACTAACATCACCTAAACATACCCCTTGGCCAAAAGGAACATTCAGACATGCATTCTTGCACACAATTCTCCAATCCAGGAGGAATCAGCATCAAGTCAGTTTTCAGAGAGAGAAGCAGCTGGGGATAGGTTACTAGGCTGTTGTTACTGCTATTTATTATAAACCATAAAAGCGTCGTAAGTCATTTACTTGAGCCGTTTTCAGCAGGCAGTTTGACCTTTAAGATCTCTTATTTAAAGAAAGGAGAAAATAACATTTTTTTAAAGTCTCAGCATTGTCACACAATTTAGATGCCTGGTCCTTTACTCTAGGGGCTTCCTCGCGCTACTGATCGCAAAGTCACCTGAGAGGGACAAATTCAGGTACAGACCAAATTACAAGGATGTGTCTCATAATTTCTGAAACACCCCTGTCCATGGACCATCACGTGGGACATACCGGGAAGTGAACAACAGTCTGACACACACCATTTGACTGCTTCTCAGCTTCACAATGATTACACCCGATACACTAGGGAACCAAAAGCTAAAGCCAGAGAAAGATACAGAGGGACAGAAAGATTCACATTTAAGACAGAAAGAGACAGTTAATTAACTGAAAAGATGTTGTGGAAATATGGGAAAAGACAGGGCAGTGGGACTAACTGGAGAATTGAGATCTTTGAGATTAAAATGACAAGAATGAGAACATCGAATAAAGGCATTTTCAGATCAGCTGGAATGGTTGTTTACATCAAGTTCTGAATCTGCTTCACAGAACACCACAAACAATATAAACTGGGACAAGATGACAGCCCAGCATGGAGAGCTGTGCAGACCATGCTCGTGTGTTGCTCAGTAAACTGCACTATCTGCCCAGCATAGAGAGTATTGCAAACTTTACTGTCATATGCAAACTATACTCGCATCAGATTACTGTCTACAATGGGAAGGTTTGCTGCGTGTGTGTGTTCATCAGAAACTGAGGGAGAGTGCGTGATAGGCGTAGTTGAATGCAAAAACTCATTGTTTGTGAAGGAACGCACATGGAGGAAATTATTTTAAATAAGAACAACTAGCAGGCTTTTTGTTAATCGACAGAGAGAGAACGAGAGAAATTCGATGGACAGATGAGATAAAGTGTTTGAGAATGTCAAAATAAAGGCATTGCCAGACACAATAGCAACATACATCGGCATACACATGAATGACAAATGGATGGGAGTTTGGTGTGAGGTCGATTCAGATTTGCTTCGGCAGGTGTGAAGCCGGGAGGTCAGCAGCACATTATTGGCTTCCTTAAGACTATGTATTTCATAGCTCAAGGTTCAAACAGCAGATGGACTAAACCAGTACGATATATTCTGGAGTGGTGAGTATTTCAAGTTAGAAATGGTCAGGGAATGGTGTCAGGAATCAGCTCATGGTCAAAGGGATCACCCACAGTTGTGACTTGTCTGCTTCAGCCGCAGATATTGGTCAGGGATGAGATGGAAACAGTGGCAGGAAGTTGAGTTTGTAACCAGAACAGTGCAGAGTGACCACCATGCTGTTCATATTTAAATAACAAAGGCAATGATACAGTAAATTGTAGTTCGCCGCTGAAACTGAGGAGGTCAACATAGAGAGTAACAATGCCAGCTCAGAGAGGGAGACAGTCATTGAACACATTCATTGATGTAGTTAGTAGTGGTCTGTAGAGTGAATATATGGATCGAGAGTTTCAACAGGAAAATAATAGTGACAAGAAGTGTAGACTATATAAAAGAACAGTAATACAGTCATAACTGGTTTATAGAAATAAAAATCTGGACAGTGACACTTACCAGGAACACCAACGATAGCCAGGAAAGGATAATAAAAATATTGACAATTGAGAAGAGTATAATGGATCCACAAGTAAGATACAGGAATATACCAAACATCATCGGATAAATTAATTTCTATTGTTGGAACATTCCAGTCTAATGTTCCCAGATTCTGATATATTTTTGAAACATTCCAGTCTAATGTTCTCAGATTCTGATCCATTGTTGGAACATTCCAGTCTAATGTTCTCAGATTCTGATCTCTCCTCCCCCTCTCTCCAAATCTGCGGATCCCTGTCAGTGCTGTCGATGATGCTCCCGCTCATGTTATGGGATAACACATTGAACGGCGCCGATTTAGCATTTAAAGATGGTAACCCTCCACTGGAATAATTAGAATCCATGGAGATTGGCATTAATCACAGTCACTGAACAAACACTGGGAAACTGAGCAAAGGCTACGACAACAGATGAATGGGCACCGCACAACAATAAACAGACAGGAGTGTACCCTCCCAGTTGGGGAACACTTCAGTGGTCCAGGATCTTCAACCTCGGACTTTCTGGTGACCATCCTCCAAGGCGGACTTCAGGACAGGCAGCAGCGAAAAGTGGCCGAGCAGAGGCTGATAGCGAATTTGGATACACACAGGGAGGACCTCAACCGGGAACTTGGGTTCATGTCACATTATAGGTGACCACCATTGCACTAGACACACACACACAGGCACTCATATACACACACATACAAACGGACACACATGTACACAGACACGTACACAGACACTCACACAGACCCTTACAGACACACACACTCACACACTCACACGGCACTCTCCCAGAGACATAGACCACTCTACACTCATGCACACACATATACACACTCTCTCACTGTAACTCAACCCCCCCCCACCCCAGACACGCACACACACTCCCACACTCACACATGCACCCCCTCACAGACTTAAGAAACTCTACATCACTACACACACATATACATTCTCTCTCACACTCACAAGCCCCCAACCCAGACAGACACAGACATACATAAACAAACCGATAAAGACCCACATGCACACATATATTTTGTGGGATGAATTTGTACTTGCGGAGTTACTTTGTATTTTGGTCAAAAACTGCATGAATTTATATAAAACTCTGAGCTCAAAAACTGCATGGATTCATGTAAAACTCTGTTATCTCACTTTTCAGATTAGAATCAATCTACACATCATTGCATAGACAGAGAACATAGGGGGATAACACCTTCAATATATTGTCTAGCTAACAATCACTGTCACAGCTAACCTGAGAATGCAACTTTAAAAGAAAAAGGTTTTGTGATTGACACATGAAAGAAGTGAAACTATCATGGTATTCGAACAGATGAAAGACTCAACAGACAATCAAGGTCTTTTTCAATGCATAATTTCAGTTACATCACACTGTAAATCTTTGCTATAAATTCTGTGCCTTAGACATGTGTCCTCCACTATCACCTGATGAAGGAGCGGTGCTCCGAAAGCTTGTGTGATTCCAATTAATCTTGTTGGACTATAACCTGGTGCTGTATGATTTTGAACTTTGTACTTCCCAGTCCAACACCGGCATCTGCAAATCATGACTGAGCAAACAGGCTCAATTAACCAGTTCCACACATCACTTTTCAGATAACTACAAAAGAGAACATTTACTGGAGTTCGCTGGAATGGATGAGAATTGCTGAGGGATGGACCATAAATCTTTAAATCTTTTTTCAAACTTGGAAATGAGAGTATTAACAAAGAGACAGTTATAAAATAGCAGATCGGTTGCATAAAGAAAACTCAGGTGGGCAAGTTTCTAGATTCCTTATTGACCAGTGTGAGGCTACTCCTGGTTTTAAGTGCCCTGCGACCAAATCCTTTCATAATCTTGAGACAGAGCATTGAGACTGCTGCTCAGCAACAGGCCGAAACAATTCTGTCCTTATCGACCTCTTACAGAGGGATAACAGAAGGCCATTCAGCCCATATTAGCCTGTTGCTACTTGAAAATGTGGAAATCTAGAACATTGGCATATTTTGCCAACAAGGAGAAAGTGAGGACTGCACATGCTGGAGATCAGAGCTGAAACATTTGTTGCTTGAAAGGCGCAGAGGATCAGGCAGTATCCTAGGAGCAGGAGAATAGATGGTTCGTGCTTTTCCAGCAATACATTTTTCAGAACATTTTGCCAACAGAATCATTCAAAACAAAGAGATGTGTCGCTGCAGCTATATGAGGTGGTACTGAGAGGGCACCTGGAGTACATTGCGTTAGTTGTGTTACTGTAACTGAGAAGGGATGGACCTCCATCAGATGCAGTTTAACGGCTCCTCATAATCCATGGGTTGCTGTCTCATTTAATGTCTCGGGTCTGTAACACAAGGACAGGAGGAGACCATTCAGCCTTTCCAGTCTATTACAGTGAGCCACGAGGAGCCTATTCAGCCTCTCGAGCCTGTTACAGAGGGGCAGGAAGTGTTTCTTTAACGTTCTGTTACGCATAAATATTAGTTTTAAATTAGTTGTGGAATAGGGAAGACCTGATGTAAACATTACAGTTCTAACTTTGAACAAGGCCAATTTTGAAAGTGTTAGGCGAGCCCTGTGAAAGGCTAATTGGAATACCCTATTCACAGGTAAAGGGATGGTTGGAAAATGCAAGGCCATCAAAACCTCATTTCGAAGAGTCCAGAGCCAATGTGTTCCTATTCGTGAGAGGGGCAAGTCTGGTGGGTGCCGGGAGTGCTGGATGGCTAGATATATTGATGTTCTGGTCAAGGTAAGGAAGGAGGCATATGTCAGGTAAACAGAGCTGAGATCAAGTAAATCCAGAGAGATGTATAAGTGCATAGTCAATGCGGAAATCGGGCCAGAAAAATGTGGACATGAGATGGCTTTAAAAATAGGGTTAACGAGGCATTGAAGAAATTCTACAAATCCTTTAGTGGCAAAAGATTAACTAGGGAGAGAACAGGGCCCCTTAAAGGTCAGAGCTGAAAATGTGTTGCTGGAACAGCGCAGCAGGTCAGACAGCATCCAGGGAACAGGAGAATCGACGTTTCAGGCATAAGCCCTTCTTCAGTCCTGAAGAAGGGCTTATGCCCGAAACGTCGATTCTCCTGTTCCCTGGATGCTGTCTGACCTGCTGCGCTATTCCAGCAACACATTTTCAGCTCTTATCTCCAGCATCTGCAGACCTCACTTTCTCCCCTTAAAGGTCAGTAAGGCTACCTATGTGTGGAACCATACGAGAAAGGAGGGATACGAAACAAACATTTCTCCTCAGTATTTAATGAGGAGGAGGTTACAAGAGCGAGAGAAGGAATAAACATATAGTGATACACTGTAAAGTATCTCTATTACAAGGAGTTGTTTGACATTTTAAAACACATAAAGGTGAACAAATCCCTGGGACCTGATCAGTTGTGTCCCAAATGTTTGTGGGAAGTCAGGAAGGAGATTGCTCAGCATTTTGATGATGTATTTGTATCATTGATTTCCACAGGTGAGGTGTCAAAAGACTGGAGGGCTGCTAACATAGTGTCATTATTAAAGAAAGTAAGGCAAAAAAACCCAGCAGGTAACCATAGATCGCTGAGCCTGACGTCAATGGTGACTAAATTGTTGGAGGGGAGTTTGTGGGAAAGGATGTGTATGCATTTGAAAAGACAATAACTGAAGAGGGCTTTGTACATTGGAGATCACGTCTCACTGACTCGGTGTAATTTTTTACGGAAGTGATGAGGATGATTGATGAAGGCAGGAAAGTGGATGTTGTCTTTATGGAATTCAGTAAGAAACCCAAAATGTTCTCCATGGTAGACTGGTTAGCAAGGTTAGACTGCCTGGAATCCAGGGAGAGCTCGGCATTTAGATTCAAAATATTCTCAGATTTTGGAGACAGGGCGTAACAGTGGAAATTTCTTCATTCTACTTGGAGATCTATGACCAGTGGCGTGCCGCAAAGATCAATAGTGGGTCCACTGTCTTTTGTCACTTATACAAATCATTTGCATTTGAGTATATGAAGTATGGTCAGTAATTTTATACATAATAACAAATTTCGTCGACCGTGAAGAATGATCTCTCAGACTATAATGGGACCTTGTTTAGGTGAGCCGAGGAGTGGCAGATAGAGCATATTTTAGTTTCATGTGAGGTGTTGCATTTTGGCAAAACAAATCAAGGCAAGACATGATAGAACTCCATAGAAATTATCGAATCACTACAGTTCGGAAACAGGCTTTTCGGCACATGGAAGCCACACCGACCCTCTAAACAGTATCCCACTGGAAAAACCCCATCCCTATCCCTCCAATCCTGCATTTCCCATGGCTAATCCATCTCCCCTATACAACCCTGGGTACGGTGCGCAATTTAGCATGGCCAATCTACCCTTACCTGTATGTCCTTATACTGTCGGAGTAAAACATAGCACCCACAGGAAACTCATGCAGACACGGGGAGAATGTACAAACTCCACACAGTCAGTTATTCAAGGATGGAATTAAACCCAGGTCGCTGCCCTGTGAGGCAGCAAAGCAAGACTATTGGTGCAGGTTCTCTGTTCCTTGAAAGTGCTGTCACAGGTAGATAGCCCAGTGAAGAAGGCACTTGGTGATCTTCCCTTTATTGGTGCATGCTTTGAGTTGAAACATTTGCATGACAAAATCTGTCCAGGACATTGGTTTGGCCAATTTTGTAATATTGCCTTTAATTCTGGTCTCCCTGCTGTCGGAAAGGCTTTGTCAAACTTGAAAGGGTGCAGAAGAGATTTAAAAGAACGTTGCAGGTGTTGGAGGGTCAGAGTTACAGTGAGAGGTTGAATAGGTTGGGACTATTTTCAAGTGTTGTGGCTGAGGGGGGACCTTAACCAGGTTTATAAAATCATGAGGGGCATAGATAAGGTAAACAGTCAATGTCTTTTCCCAGGATAAATGAGTCCAAAATTAGAAGACAAAGGTTTAAGGTGAGAGGAGAAAGATTTAAAAAGGGACATGAGGGACAACATTTTCACACAGAGACTGCTGTGTGTATGGATTGAACAGCCAAAAGCGGTGGTGGAGGCAGGTACAGTTACACCATTTAAAAAGCATTTGGATGGATACATGCATGGGAAGTGCGTAGAGCGAGATGGGCCAAGTGCTGGCAAGGTGGACGAGATTAATTTAGGATATTTGGCGATATGGACGACCAGACCGAAAGATCTTTTTCCTTGCTGTACATCTCTGAGAGTCTATTGACTCTTCAGTGTATAACACGGGAACAGCAGGAGGCTATTCAGCATCTGAATTCTGCCAGTCGGCTTGTTTGCTCAATTACTGAGAGTCAAATACAAAAATACATCATTCAGAATATGATGGTGTTTTACAGAAACAGGAGAAAGGCCTTTAGTCAAGAAAAGCTGTAAAGAATGTGAAGAGGCCATTCAGTCCCTCACCTCAATTCCACAGAAACAGCAGGTGAGCACAGAGCTATTGGAACCTGTTACTCAGGACCAGGAGGAGGACATGTATTTTCACAAACTTGGTATCAGGAGGGAGTCATTCAACTGCTTGAAACTGGGACACAGGAACATGAGACTCAACTGTTCGAGACTGAGACACAGGAACAGGAGGCAGTCACTCAACTGGAGGCTACTGAGGCCCGAGGATCCTGTTACGCAGGAACAGGAGGAGGTGATTCAGTCCCCACCAGTATGGGACATTGGGAGAGAAGGGGAGTTTGCTTGGAACAAACAGAAATATATGATAAGTTGCATTAGTGGTCCATTCAACCCTGCCCCAACATTCACTAAGACCACGGCTGATCTGATGGTGATTCCCTCATTCCATTTTACGGAGACTGTCCTCTCTGCAGCTTCTGCTCCATTTGGTGGTCATGTTGCCGACACAGATGTGGTAACAATAGTCACCATGACTCATGCAGAGGGATGGGTCAAACCGGATGAGACAGGATTTGAAGAGTTCAATCACAAGAATGAAAACACAAAATAAAGGTATTACCAGATGTTTAGTACTCTCACATTCGCAATTCAACTCACATAACCAGCTCATCCAATATACTTTCAGGATGGAGCACTGTGTGGATCCGGCTAGTGTACTGCTGAATGCAACCCAGCTATGTCCAGAGTGGAACTCTGTGCAGCCCACACCAATGCTTGATCTATAATCCTGGGCTAAATGTCCAACGTGGGGAGCTGTGCAGTCCGCACTGGTTCATTCATATATAAACCCAGGCTGTTTCATTGTTCGGTAACACTGTGTTAGTTCGCAGCTCAGTGTGGGGAAACTTGCAGCCAATTTTGGAACTGACAGGATGTGCAGCTCCCATCCATTTACAGCTCCATATCTCCACTGTGCCTTGACAAGGGGTGCTGCGAATGTGAAAGTCACTGCGAAGAAGAGATGTAAATGGAAACAATTTAAATACCAATAGTTCTGATTAAGGCGCATGTCACTCTAGAATTTTAAGATGAAATAACTGAGATAATATCCAATGAGATTTTGTAACTGATGCAAACAAGTAAGAGGGGGATGGTGATGTTATGGTGGTTGTACTATACGCCTTCAAATAATCAATGGGAATTAGAAGAACAAATATGCAGGGAGACTGGCGAGACTTTCAGGAGCGTTGTCATAATCGGTGATTTTAATTATCCTAACATACACGGCGACTTCCAGAGGGTTAAGAACTTATATGGAACGTAATTTGTTAAGTGTGTTCAGGAAAGTTTCCACAAGCAATATATAGAGTATCCTACTCGGGAAGGGACAAACTGGACCTACTGTTGGGAAATAGGGATGGATAGGTGACGGAGGTAAAGTGGGGGAGCATTTTGGGAAAAGTGAGCAGAGCTGTATTACTATTAAAATAGGGATGGTAAGGACAAAATTGGTCCACAGATTCAAGTTCTAAATTGGGGCAAGGCGAATTTTGTTGGAATTAGGCAGGGGATTACAGGCCTTGATTGGAGTAGTGTGTTTCCAGGTAAAAGGATCCCGGGCAAGTGGGAGGGCTTCAACAGTGAGATAGCTCGAGTTCAAGGTCTATATGTTCCTGTGAGGGTGAAGGGAAAGTAAGGTTGGAAGAGAGAACCCTGGATGACAAGAGATATTGAAGCTCTGACCAGAAAAAAGGAGGCGTCGCTCAGGTACAGGCAGCTGGGACCAAGGGAATCTCTGGACGTACACAGGGGATACAGGAGTTTACTGAAGCAGGACATCAGGAGGGCTAAAGTGGTGTATGAGATAGCCTTGGCTGAGCAGTTTAGGATGAATCCAAATTCAGTATAGTAAAGAAAAAGAACAACTAGAGAGAGAATATGACACCTTAAAATCCAAAATGGGGCATGCATGTATAAAACTTCAAGAGATGGGTGAGGTCCTCAATTTCCCCTCTGTGTTTATCATGACGAAAGACATGAAGACCTGTGACCTTTGGTAGGTTAGTTGCGATACCTTGGCACAGCCCATATCACAGTAGAGGTGCTGTTGGACAGATGAGAATGCAGAAAGTCAGATAAATCTCTTGGTCCTGACTAGATATATCTAAGAGCACTGCACGAGGCAAGAGAAGATAGTTCAGGGGTAAGGACCCAGAAGACTGGACAATAGCAAATGTCGTGCCCTTATTCAGAAGGGCTTCAAAGAAAAGCCTAGGACATATAGACCAGTAAGCTTCACATCTGTTTCTGAAAACCACTTGAGAAGGTACAGAGATATAAGATATGCATGCATTTGGAAAGACAGAGTTTGACTTGGAGCAGTCAGCATAGCTTTGTGCCTGGCAGATCATGCCTGACAAATTTTGATAGGGTTTTTGAGGAAGTGACCAGGAAGGTTGACGAGGGCAGGGTGGTGGACATAGTCTATATGGATTTCAGTAAGGCCTTTGATAAGTTTCCACATGGTAGGCCGCTCTAGAAGGTTAGATTACATGGACTCCAATGTAAACTGGCAAATTGGCGACACAATTGGCTTGACGTTATGAAGCAAATGACGATGGTGACGGATGCTTGTCGGACTGGAGGCCTGTGACTAGTGGAGTGCCTCAGGGGTCGGTACTGGGCCCATTGCTGTTTGTTATCTATATCTATGATTTGGACCAGAGTGCACAACGCAACGTTAGTAAGTTTGCAGATGACACTAAAATAGGAGGCATCGTTTACAGTGAGGAAAGTTATCAGAAATTGCAGCAGTATCTTGATCAGCTGGGGAAGTGGGCTGAGAAATAGCAAATGGAGTTTAATATAGATAAGTGTGATGTCTTGCATTTTGGAAAGTCAAATCCAGGTAGGAGTTTAATGACGAATGATAGTGCCTTAAGGCATGTAGTGGAACAAAAGGCCGTTGGAGATCAGGTGCACGGTTGTCTGAAATTTGATTCGCAGATACACAGGACAGTGAAGAAGGCTGTTGGCACATTGGCCTTCATCAGCGCATTGAGTATAGAACTTAGGTGGGACGTTATGATGTAGTTGTACAGGATGTTGGTTAGGCTGCAGTTGGAGTATTGTGTTCAGTTTTGTTCACCTTGCTCTAGAGAGGACATTATTGAACAAGAAAAAATGTAGAACAAATTTCCAAAGATGTTTCCTGGGCTAAAGGCTCTAAGTTATAGGCAGAAGTTAGACAGGTTAGAACTTATTTCTTTACAGCATAGGAAACCGAGGGGGTTCTTATAGAAGTGTAGCCCTTATAAAATCATGAGAGGCGTGCATGTGGCGATTATATCAATTTATTTCCCAAGGTTGGTGAATCGAGGACCAGAGGACATCCATTAATGTTTGGATAGGATAAAAAATGTAAAAACGAAACTGAGGGGTAACTTTTTAACATAGAGTGTAGTACGCATATGGACTGAGCTGTCAGTGAAAGTGATTGAGGTGGGTACAATAACAACATTGAAAAGGCATTTGGACAAATACACAGATAGGAAAGGATGAGAGGGATGCAGAACAAGGGATGCAGAACGGGAAATGGGGTGAGTCTGGATGGACATTTTGGTTGCCATGGACCAGCTGGGCCAAATGGACAGTCATACTGGCAGTCTCGTGCAATATGACTGTAAATCAGTGTGTTTTTGGGTGAGACAGGGTAGGGGGGGTAAACTGAGATATATTGTCATGGAAGGATATGTTCCCAGGTTCAGAATGTTCAAATAAATTCATTCCGATAGTATCATGCAACACGGGTCAGTATTTCGAAGAATTATGAGTGAAAGGGATATTGCTGTGAGTTCAGGCGATGGAGAGTTTTGGATGAGCATTTGTTCTGCAGCTTTGTAACTGGGAGTGAGGACAGCAGAGTCTTCGCCTCACTGGGCTGGATCTAACAATAAACTGTCGCAGTGACATTTTCATTGAGTGTGACAGAGGGTTTGTCTGCACGAGGCCGAGCTAGTTTCATGGTGCTATCTTAACAAACTCATCTCATTAACTACCCATCCCACTCCATAGTGTCCCTCTCATACAATGCCAGCCCGATTCTCCCACCCATCATGACTGGAGGTACTCACAGTCGTCCGGATGCCCCTGGATATTCCGTGATCCCTGACACTGGTGCCATCTTTAAAAGGCCAATGGGCTCACGTTTGCGCTTCTCAGTTTGGAGCTGTCCTGCACGTTTTCCCCGAGCATGGCAGCGAAGGGGAAATTACACCATGGTTTGCCGATAGCAGCCCGGAGGCCCTGGTGGATGGGCTAGCACAAAGGGGACCATACTCTTGCCAGAGGGGGCCACACTACCAGATCCACCGAGCGTGGTCTGTGCTCACCACGCAGCTCAGTGCAGTTTCTGGGGTCTGAAGAAATGTCCAGCAAAACAGGACAAGCATCAATAAACTTCCCCATTCTGTCAGGATAAGGGTAACCATATTTTCTCTGCTCCCTCACACTCACTGTATATCTGTTATAGCACCGACCCCCGAACAAGGCTCATGCTCCACCACTCACACTACTGCATGCAGCACCTTCCCTCTCTTTATCTCTTGCCATTCTAATCCCCCACCCCCCCCCCCCCCCCCACATAGCTATAGCATATTCTGGAGAATATCAATTATGGAATTTTCCAGGTATTGTTCCAACTTATTCCCAGTTTCAGGAAAACGGCTGTGCCCCAGTGTGTAACACGTTAGAGGATGGAGTAGAGATGTGCGTTTTTCACATCACAAACAATTAAAACCCATCATGAGGCCATTCAGTACTTCAAATATGCTCCAACGGTCAATACGTTTGAGGGTGTTCTGATGGTTTTCTCAGCTCCATGTTACAGGAACATCCAGTCATTCAACCCCCAGCTTCCTGTTACCAAGCAGACGGTTCTCATAGAACATAGAACATAGAAGAATACAGCGCAGTACAGGCCCTTCGGCCCTCGATGTTGCGCCGATCCAAGCCCACCTAACCTACACTAGCCCACTATCCTCCATATGCCTATCCAATGCCCGCTTAAATGCCCATAATGACCATTCATACCCCGGGTTTCTTCTAGCATGTGTTCAGAAGGCATTTCCCGTGGGGACGGAATCTCCTTACAATACATTTCATCTGATTTATAAATTCATGCAACAGTCAGCATGCTTTCCACAGACCAATCAAAAACATGCACTTATTTTATGGTTATCGATATCCAATCACAATTAGTCATTCTGGTTAGTAAACTGGTCTCACCGTATTGTATTCAGCCAAGGACAACTTCCGAACACTTGTCTCATTATAAAACATAATTTCTAGCAGAGAACATTTTTATCTCAAATACACTTTTTTCCTTGTCATTAAAATTTGTCTTGCCCTTTTTCTGTGACTGCTTCTGTGTGTAACAGTTACACAGTCTCCCACTCAGTTGGCTGGATGGTTGGTTTGTGATGCAGAGGGAGGCCACCAGCGCAGGTTCAATTCCCCACACTGACAGAGGTTACCGAAAAGGGGATGCTCTCTCAACCTCACCCCATCACCCGTGTGGTGACCTTCAACATAAACCACCATGAGTGGTCTCTCTAATGATAGTTATTTGTGACTCTAATCTCGCAATGTTAGCATTTTAAGTTTTTAGCAAATATTTTTATTGAAAAATATATTTTATTATTATATTAAACCAATAACAAAACAACTCAAATAACTGAACAAAATTACACCCACGTGCATGTATATACAAAATAAGTTAGAGTCTCTAAACGGACAGAAGAAAAACAAAAATAAACAACAAATAATAAATAAGTAATATAGCTCAGCGTAACAAAATGATAGCTCATGTTCTTCGAGAGCATTAACTGATACACATTCATACGTTCATAATTCTGAATATGTGATTCATTAGACAATATCGTCATGGCTATATAAAAGCTATTTTTAGAGTGGCAGATAAGCCTGTATCGCGGTAATCCAAAAACGTTTGGCATATCTTATATAAATCTCTGCTTTTTGGTGCACCATACTGGTGAGAATGTCCAAAGGGATATTCTCCATGACGAGCTTACAACCACCTAACAGACCCGGGGGTGTTTTCAGACATCCAACACAAAAGAATATTTTTCCTAGCACAGGAAGTATGAGGGAGATACTAAAGGAGTATTGTGCATCAACATTTACTGTGGGAAAGTATATGGAAGATATGAAATGTAGGGAAATAGATGGCGAGACCTTGTAAAATGTTGATATTACAGAGGAGGAAGTGCTGGATGGCTTAAAACGGGTAAAGGTGGATAAGTCCCCAGGACCTGATCAAGTGTACCCTAGAACTCTGTAGGAAGCTAGAGAAGTGATTGCTGGGACTTTTGCTGAGATATTTGTAATATGGATAGTCACTGGTGAGGTGCCGGAAGACTGGAGGTTGGCTAACGTTGTGCCATTGTACTAGAAGGATGTTAAGGACAAGCCAGGGAACTATAGACCAGTGATCCTGACGTTGGTGGTGGGCATGTTGTTGGAGAGAATCGTGAGGGACAGGATGTGCATGCATTTGGAAAGGCAAGGACTGATTACGGATAGTCAACATGGCTTTGTGCGTGAGAAACCATGCCTAACAAACTTGATTGAGTTTTTGAGGAAGTAACAAAGAGAATTGATGAGGGCAGAGGGGTAGATGTGATCTATATGGACTTCAGTAAGGGTTAGATAAGGTTCCCCATGGGAGATTGAATGACATGGTTAGATCTCATGGAATACAGGAGGACTAGCCATTTGGATACAGAACTGGCTCAAAGGTAGAAGACAGAGGGTGGTGGTGGAGGGTTGTTTTTTAGACTGGAGGCCTGTGACAAGTGCAGTGCAACAAGCATCGGTGCTGGATCCACTACTTTTTGTCATTGACATAAATGATTTGGATGCTAGCATAAGAGGTACAATTAGTAAGTTTGCAGATGACACCAAAATTGGAGGTGAAGTGGAGAGCGAAGAGGGTCACCTCACATTGACCAAATAGCCAATGGGTTGAGGCAGTTGGAGTTTAATTCAGATAAATGCGAGGTGGTGCATTTTGGGAAAGAAAATCTTAGCAGGACTTATACACTTAATGGGAAGGTCGCAAGGAGTGTTGCTGAACAAAGAGACCTTGCAGTTCATGTTCATAGCTCCTTGAAAGGGGAGTCGCAGGTAGATAGGTAGAAGGTGTTTCCTTTTTTGGTCAGAATATTGAGTGCAGGAGTTGTAAGATCATGTTGCGGCTGTACAGGACACTAGTTAGGCCAGTATTGGAATATTGCGTGCAATTCTGGTCTCCTTCCTATCGAAAAGATGTTGTGAAACATGAAAGGGTTCAGAAAAGATTTCAACGATGTTGCCAGTGTTGGAGGATTTGAGCTATAGAGAGAGGCTGAACAGACTGGGGCTGTTTTCCCTGGAGCGTCGGAGGCTGAGGGCTGATATCATCGAGGTTTACAAAATTATGAGGGGCATGGATAGGGTAAATAGGTAAAGTCTTTTCCCTGGGGTCGGGGAGTCAGAACGAGAGGATATAGGTTTAGGGTGAGCGGGGAAAGATATAATAGAGAACTACGGGGCAACTATTTCACACAGAGAATGGTACGTGCATGGATTGAACTGCCAAGTGATGTCGGGGAGGTTGATACAAGTACAACATTTAAGAGGCATTTGGATGGGTGAATGAATAAGAAGGGTTTGGAGGGATATGGGCCAGGTGCTGGCAGGTGGGACTAGATTGGCTTGGGATATCTGGTCGGCATGGAAGGGTTGGACCGAAAGGTCTGTTTCCATGCTGTACATCTCTGACTCTATGACTCTATGACTTATATTAATCTCTGTTTTTGGTGCACCATGCTGGTGAGAAAGTCCAAAGGGATATTCCCATGATGAGCTCACAAAGACCCAACAGACCCGGGGAGTTTTCAGACATCCAACACAACAGAATATTTTTCCTATCCAGAAAGTAAGGATTTTGTTTTCGCATATCCATCTGCGTAAGATGCTCTGGGCATGCCCAGGAAAGTGAAATCGGTCCATCTCCAATTCGGTCCCCAAGACCCACTCTACCCACCTAACACTGTGCTCCAATATATATGAAGCCTGCAGCAGGACCACATAAAATGAGTAAGAGTATTTGTACTCATTCTGCATTTAGGACATGCTGAAGATAATCCCACTTGGAATTTTGAGAGAAACTCTGGTGTCAGATAGACCCTATGAAGAATTTACAACTGCATGGAATGGGTTCTATTACTGATCAAAATCCTTTGAGAATTTTCAAAAATATCCTCCCATGTCTCCGAAATGGTCTGAATCCCCAACTCTCTTACACAGATGTCATGAAGCTGCACAGTCTTTTCTGAGGGGTCACTATCCAACTGATGATAAAGAGTGCTGACAGAGAGTGTATTCTTAACAATAAGCAACCACTTCTCTCTATCGGGTCTGAAAGAGTCTGTTAAAAGTGAAATCTCTACTAGGTAGTCCATACTTACCAGTTATTTGATCAAATGATATCATTGTTTCTCCCTCAAGTAACACGTGATGGCTCAGTGGTTTGCACTGACTCACAGCACCAGGGTCACGGGTTTGGTTCCAGCCTTGCGTGACTGGCTGTGTGAAGTTAGTATATTCTCAACTGTGTCGGCGTAGGTTTTCTCCCACAGTCACAAACATGTGCAGGTTAGATGAATTAGCCATTGCTAAATCGCTCATAGTGTTCCAGGATCTGTAAGTTGGGACATTAGTCAGGGTAAATATAGGATGGTAGGGGAATGGGTCTGGGTGGGTTACTCTTCAGAGGGTCGAAGTGGGCTTGCTGGGCCCAAGGACCTGTTTCCACACTGTAGGGATTCTACTAATTCTAAATCACCCAAAAATTGTACCCCCCTCGCTGCCCACAGTTTAAACCTGGAATCCATTATCCCAGGTTGACAACCTGGTATACCAATTAAGCGGGTAAGAAACATAGTTTTTGCTTTATTGCCCTCGATCTGACGCATTGTCCTTCCAGTTTTAACAGTATTGATAATCATTAGTTTTTGACAATGCTCCATAAATATTGTCATTTTATCTAAGAATAGCAGACTGTTAAGGGTTCACTTTGTCTGAGAGGGATCAATATCTAGCCGTATTGATGCCGAGTCCTCAGCGGTCCAGGCACTACCATAGGATGATAAAAGAGCTTAATTGATTGCTTTTAATCGGGGAGATTTAACCCCAACAATGTATGGGGCAGCTGCAATTTTGTTAGCTTGATACAGAATCGCGTGTGGTACCAAATAAAAGAGCTAAACCCGCCATTATGTTTCCTAAGTATCCTAGGCATTCGCACGGGTGCTAGGAAATGAGGAAGGACATTCATTTTAATAACAGCTATGCGACCTAGCCAGGATATTGGAAATGCCTCCCATCTTTGAAGGTCTTGTTTAATTTTGTTAAACAAATGGACACAGTTCACGTTAAATAAATGATCAAAGACAGATGCAATGAATATACTGAAATAGGGAAACCACCCTCGTGACCATTTAAAAGGAAACCAGGATTTGCCCTCAGTATCAGGTATTTCCATAAGACCTCCCATTTGTTTGGCCTCCAACTTTGTAAAATTAATCTTATCACTCAGAAAGGCAACAAGCGAATTAATGCATTGCATCACATGAACTACCGAAATTGCGGGATTTGACAAAAAAAGACCCTCATCTGCATACAATGTAATGTTACGTGACGTCTATCCCACTTCTGGGTCTGATATGATGGCATCCAGACGGATGGCCTCCTCAAGTGGCTCAATCATCAACGTAAACAACAATGGCGAAAGGTGTCAAACTTGTCGGCTGCCTGGAGAAATATTAATGTTACTGGTTGGCACAACATTTGTGAGAACCGCAGCCAGAGGATCGCGGTAAAGGACCCTCACCCACTTGATAAAAAGTTTGCGTAGGCCAAACCATTCTAATGTACAGAAGAGATCCGGCCACTCAACCCAATCAAGTGCCTTCGCTCATCTAAAGGGATCAATAATCCCTGGACAGATTGTTGTTGGCACTCTTGGATCATATTGTGTAACCTCTTAACAGTGTAGGAAGATCTGTGGCCCTTTATAAAGCCTGTTTGGTCTTCTTTGACAACAGGAGGCAGCAAAGTATCCAGCCTAAATGCACGGATCTCAGACAGGATTTTGAGAGCAACATTTAAAAGTGAGATTGGCGTGTAAGAAGCACAATCCTCCAGGGTCTTCTTTTCTTCAGCGTCAGAGAGATATGAGCCTCTCTTAAGGATTGAGGGAGGTATTAGTGACTGTATGAGTGATGGAACGTGTTATACATCAACCTGACAATAGGTTTATAAATTATTTATAAAATTCACTCGGAAATCCGTTAGGATAGTGCGCCTTAACATTCTGAAGCTGCTTCACACCCTCCTGCGCTGACAATGGTGCAGTAAGACACAACACTTATCCAGGGGTTACTCCTGGAAGACCCAGATTCTTGAAAAATGACTCCATCTTAATCCATCTATTCTCAAAATGTTCAGGCTGAAATAATTCGGAGAAAAATCTCGGACAGGCTGCATTAATCTTTTTCGATTCGAAGGTAAGGATCTCAGTACCTTCCCTAATTGAGGTAATGGCTGGAGAGGGGCGCTCGTTTTCCTGGCAAGATAGGCTAAGTACTTGCCTGGCTTATCACTATGTTCAAACACCCTTTGATTTGCAAAAGTAAGTACCTTCTTGGCTGTCTGTGTGAGCGTGAAATTCACTGTAGACCGAAGAATTGTGATCCTCTGCAGCTTAGCCACTGTGGGTCAATTACTGTATGCCCTCTCGGCTGCCCTCAGCTGTGCCTCAAGTCAGCGTTCCTGCTCCAGCTTCTGCCGCATCCTAAGGAATAATTATTGCCTTGGCATAAGCCTGAACAATTTCCCATAGAATGGATGGCTTACTGGTTAAATCTGAATTAATAGCTAAGATCTGAATTCATTAGAGAAATACTCAATGATCTAACTAACCTTAAGAATAAAGGGATACATTCGCCAGTGTCTCAAATCTGTCATATTGCACTTAATGTTAATCAATAAGTATGGTCAGAAATGCTAATATTCCCAATTGTGCAGGATGCCACCGAATCTAAGATTGTTGCAGGGATGTGGAAGAGATCAATCCTTGTGTGGCATTTCTGCGGGTTAAAGGAGAAAATAAAATTCAAAGTTTGTGAGAAGATTTGTAGCTCGGGTGCTCGTTGTTGTGGTTCTGTTCGCCGAGCTGGAAATTTGTCTTGCAAACGTTTCGTCCCCTGTCTAGGTGACATCATCAGTGCTTGGAAGCTTCCTGTGAAGCGCTTCTGCGATGCCGGAGGAAACATCACAGAAGCGCTTCACAGGAAGCTCCCAAGCACTGATGATGTCAACTAGACAGGAACGAAACGTTTGCAAGACAAATTTCCAGCTCGGCGAACAGAACCACAACAGAAAATACAATCCCTACTTGTGAGGTAGACCTGCCTCCAGACATCCACCAGCTCTAGTTCTGCACACAAATCCACTAATTGCTTGCATTATAACGAGAGTATTGGGGGACCTTTGGACATTCTGTCAACCATGGAGTCCATAAGGCAGTTGAAATCTCCTTATCCGATAATGTGCATGTTGCAAGATAACTGAATTTGGATAATGCATCTACCAGGATTTTAAGAGGGTGTGCCGGGTGCAGTGGTGGTTTGGGGGCGGGGGGGGGGGGGGGGTGGGAGGGGGGGGTGTGGGCGTTGGAGGGATCACAATTCACATTCAAAATATTGGATTATTTACTATAATTCAATGCTTTGGGAATGATTATCCTCCCGTTAGTTTCAAACACAATCTAGTAATTTAAATGGAAGATTCTTCTTATCCAGTATGGCTTCTCCCCTACTCCTAGTATTAAAAGACGAGAAAAAACCCCGATCAAACCCACCCTGCTGTAATGTCAAATGTTCCTTGTCATCTCCTGGAACAGGGCAACATCCACCCTCTCTTTTTTAAGACTAGAAAGTAAAGTTTTCCTCTTGACTGGGCAATGGCTCCCCTTAATGTTCCAGGTACACCATTTAAGCACATCATTATCCAGAACACACTGTAGCAACATTTGAGAGAGGAGGAACTCGAATTACTGATCAGAAAAAACAAAGTCTCATAGAGCTTAAAAACTACACAAACTAAAACTATTACAACGGACAAGCTCTCAAAACTTTCCAAAACTAAACATATAAAAAACCAAAAAACAAACAAAATCGATCGGGGAATTTAAAATGTCCACATAATGTTCGCTTTCTCTGCAGAGTCAGACGGGTTCATGGATCCATTCAATGCAATACAGAGAACCGTTGGGTACCAGAGGGAATACTGATTCCCGAGTCCCCTTACTCTTCTCTTGATAGATATTAGACTTGAAGTAGGTGAGCACGTTGGTGATAGCGATCACAATGCTGTTATGTTTGCAGACAACACTATTTAGTGCAGTTGTGGATAGTGACGAAGGGTGTTGTAGGTTGCAGAGAGACATAGATAAGCTGCAGAGCTGGGCTGTGAGGTGGCAAATGGAGTTTAATGCGGACAAGTGTGAGGTGATTCACTTTGGTCAGAGTAACCGGAATGCAAAGTACTGGGCTAATGGTAAGATACTTGATAGTGTAGTTGAGCAGAGAGATCTCGGTGTCCAGGTACTCAGATCCTTGAAAGTTCCCACCCAGGTTGACAGGGTTGTTAAGAATGGATACTGTGTTTTAGCTTTTGTTAATCGAGGGATCGGTTCTGGAAGCATGAGGTTATGCTACAGCTCTACAAAACACTAGGGCGGTCGCACTTGGAGTATTGTGTACAGTTCTGGTCACCGACTTATAAGAAGGATGTGGAAGATTTGAAAAGGGTTTAGAATAGAGGGATATGGACCATGTACAGGTAGATGGGACTAGTTTAGAATAGAGGGATATGGACCATGTGCAGGTAGATGGGACTAGTTTAGAATAGAGGGATATAGACCATGTGCAGGTAGATGGGACTAGTCTAGATTAGAGGGATATGGACCATGTGCAGGTAGATGGGACTAGTTTAGAATAGCGGGATATGGACCATGTGCAGGTAGATTTGACTAGTTTAGAATAGAGGGATATGGACCATGTGCAGGTAGATTGGACTAGTTTAGAATAGAGGGATATGGACCATGTGCAGGTAGATGGGACTAGTTTAGAATAGAGGGATATGGACCACTTGCAGGTAGATAGGACGAGTTTAGAATAGAGGGATATGGACCATGTGCAGGTAGTTGGGACTAGTTTAGAATAGAGGGATATGGACCATGTGCAGGTAGATGGGACTAGTTTAGAATAGAGGGATATGGACCATGTGCATGTAGATGGGACTAGTTTAGAATAGAGGGATATGGACCATGTGCAGATAGATGGGACTAGTTTAGAATAGAGGGATATGGACCATGTGCAGGCAGATGGGACTAGTTTAGAATAGAGGGATATGGACCATGTGCAGGCAGATTGGACTAGTTTAAAATAGAGGGATATGGACCATGTGCAGGCAGATGGGACTAGTTTAGAATAACATCATGGACAGCATAGACCTGGTGGGCCGAATGGGCTGTTTCTGTGCTGCACTCTTAAGTTTTCTAAGTTCCCAGCATCTGCCCCAGCATACTGAAATTGTTAGAAATGATATGTCAATAGACAATAACTGGCCACTTATAAACACATTTGATAAATTAATTTGTTTTTAAGCCTGTTGGATTTAATTTGTTGTATGAATATAAATGGCAGAATTGTAAGGGTGTAGGAGGGATGTTGTGGTATAGGGGATGTCGTGTATTTGAATTATCAGAAACATTTCCACAAGTTTCAATAAGGGCTAAAGAGCAACTTGGTAGAGAATAGGTCCCCTTAAAGATCAATAAGGTCACCCATGTGTGGCACCAGAGGAGGTGGGTGAGATATAAGACAAAATAGACTTTACAATATTTACTGTGGAGAAAGACATGGAAGCTCAGGAACTTGGGGAAGTAAATAGTGATGTCTTGGAAAGAATCCTCACCAGAGAAGAGAAAGTGCTGAAATCTTAAAACAAATAAAGGTAGATCAATCCTCAGGAGCTCATTAGGTCTGTGCTAGAATATTGTGGGAAGCTAGGGAAGAGATTGCAGTGTCCCTCACAGAGATATTTATATTATCAACAGACACAGTGAGGTGTTGGAAGACTGGAGGGTTGCTAATGCTGTTCCGTCACTTAAGGGCTGCAGGGAAAAGCCAGGAAATTACAGCCCCATGACCCCAGTGATGGGGAAGTTGTAAGAGGAGATTCTGAGAGAAAGGAGCTCCTTAATGAGAGGTCCTTAATGAATACTATGTCTCAGTATTCACTGCTGAGAAGGGTCCTGTCGTTTGTGAGGGCAGCGTGAAACAGGCTGATGTACGTGAACAGGTAGATGTTAAGAAGGACGATATGCTGAGAATTTCGTAAAAGATAAGGACAGATAAGTCGCTGAACCAGACGAGATGCGTCCAAAGTTAGTACAAGAAGCGAGGGAATGGATTGCTGCACACCTGGTGATAACCTTTGCACACTCACTGTCCACTGGAATCTTACCAGATGATTGGAGGCAGGAAAACATTTGTCCCTTGTTCAGGAAAGGGAATAGGGATAATCCTGGGAATTGCATACCTGTCGGTCTTATGTCTGTGGTGTGCAAATTATTGGAGAGGAGTCTGAGAGACAGGATTTATTATTCCTTGGGAAACTATAGTTTGATTAGAGGTGGTCAGCATGGTTGTGTAATGGGCAGGTCATGCCTTACAAGTCTTATTGAATCTTTTGAGAATGTGATGAAACACCTTTATGGCTCATTCAGAAAGTACGGAGACATGGGATACAGGGAAACCTGTCTGTCTGGATACGGGATTACTGGCCTACACAAGACAGAGGGTGATGGTAGACAGAAACAATTCATCCTGGAGCTGAGTGGCTTGTGGTTTTCTGTAGGGAGTTGTTACAGGACCTCTGCTCTTTGTGATTTTATGAATAAGTTGGATGTGTGAGTGGAAGAGTTGGCCAATATGTTTGCCAATGACAAGAGGGATGTTGGAGTGGTGGATAGGGTGGAGGGCTGTTGTAGGTTGCAATGGGGCAATGACAGGATGTAGAGCTGGGTTGGAAGTGGCAGATGGAGTTCAATCTGGAAAAGTGTGGAGTCATTCATTTTGAAGATTGAATTTGAATGCAGGATACAGGGTTAAAGGTAGGATCCTTAGGCGTGAGGAGAAACAGAAGGATCTTGGGTTCCAAGTCCATAGATCCCTCAAGGTTGCCACCGAAGCTGATACGCTTGCTAAGAAGGAATATATTGTGTTGGATTTCATTAGTTTGAGAATTGAGTTTTCAAGCTGTGAGGTTATGCTGCAGCTCTATAGAGTCCTGGTTAGACCCCACTTGGAATATTGTGTTCAGTTCTGGTCCTTACATTACAGGAAGGATTTAGAAGCTTTAGAGACGGTAAAGAGGACATTTACCAGGTTGCTGCCTGACCTGGAGGGTATGTCTTATGAAGAAAGGTTGAGGAAGCTAAAGCTTTCTCATTGGAGTGAAGAAGGGTGAGGGGTGACTTGGCAGAGGTGAACAAGGGGTTGCGAGTCATAGATAGAGCGAATAGAGAGAGATTTTTTTACCCTGACATAAATAGATATTACAAGGGAGTATAATGTTCGGGTGATTAGCGGATAGTTCAGGGGAGGTTTCAGAGGTAGGCTCGTGTGGCTGAGTGGAATGCACTGCCAGTGGTGGCAGTAAAATTAGATGCATTAGGGACATTTTATATACTTCTGGATGAGCACATGGATGATAATAAAATGAAGGGTATGGAAGTTAGAGTCATAGAGATGTACAGCATGGAAACAGACACTTTAGTCCAACCCGTCCATGCCGACCAGATATACCAACCCAATCGAGTCCCACCTGCAAGGTCTCGGCCCATATCTCTCCAAACCCCTCCAATTCATATACACATCCAAATACCTCTTAAACGTTGCCATTGTACCAGCCTCCACCACTTCCTCTGGCAGCTCATTACATACAATTACCGTTCTCTGCATGAAAAAGTTGTCCCTTAGGTCTCTTTCATATCTTGCCCCTCTCACCCTAAACCTATGCCCTCTAGTACTGGACTCCATCACCCTATGGAAAAGATTTTGTTTATTTACCCTATCCATGCCCCTCATAATTTTGTAAACCTCTATAAGGTCACCCCTCAGCCTCTGACACGCTCCCTGTAGCTCAAATCCTCTTACCCTGGCAAAATTCTTGTAAATCTTTTCTGAACCATTTCAAGTTTCCCAACACCTTTCTGATAGTAAGGAGATCAAAATTGCACGCAAAATCCCAACAATGGCCTAACTAATGTGCTGTATAGTCGCAACATGACCTCCCGACTCCTGTACTCGGTACTATGACCAATAAAGGAAAGCATACCAAACGCCTTCCTCACTATCCTGTCTGCCTGCGATTCCACTGGCAAGGTGCTATGAACCTGCACCCCAAGGTCACTTTGTTCAGCAACATTGCCTAGGAACGTACCATTAAGTGTTTGAGTCCTGTTAAGATGTACTTTCCTAAAATGGAGCACCTCGCATTTATCTGAGTTAAACTTTATCTGCCACTCTTTTTTTAATCTTCCGGTCGGATAAAGGATTGGCATGTCACCATGGCCGAAGGGTCTTATTCTGTACTGTTCTGTGTTCTACCTGTAGTATCTTAAACTGGGTAATAAGATCAGATCAGTGTAAAAGGATATGGCATTCAGGAGAAGCTAGTCAACTGGACAGAAAATTGGGCTTGATGGTAAGAAACAGAGGGTGATGGGAGACATGTTGTTTTTCTGAAAGGAAGCATGTGCCCAGCGGTGTAGTGGGTCCCCTGTTGTTTGTCATTTGGATAAATGGTTTGGATGGGAATATTGGTTTCCCGTTAAGTAAGTTTTTTTGGGTGACACTGAAATTGGTGGTAAAGTGGACAGTGATGAACGTTATCTGTGATACAACAGGATGAACAATACTGCTGGGCTAGTGGGCTGAAGAATAGCAGATGGAGTTTAATGAGATAAAGGTGAAGTGCTCATTTTGGTGAAACACACCAGGACGGGATTGTACAGTTAATGTTCGGGCCCTGGGTAGTGTTGTCAATCAGTGACCCAGGGATGCAGGTACACAGTTCTTTGAAAGTGGTGTCTCAGGTAGACAGGCTGGGGAAGCAGGCGTTTGGGATGGTTTCCTTCATTGGCCAGAGCATTAAGAGTTAGAGGTGGGACATCATGTTGTATCTGTACAAGACATTGGTGAGGCCACCATAAAAGCGTTGTTGATCAGTGGGAAGAACTCATCTGCTCCTTTAGGGAAGACATCTGACATTCTAACCTGGTCTGGCTAACATGTGACTCCAGAACCACTGCAATGTGGCTAACTCTGAGCTGTCCTCTGGGTAATTAACAAGACACCTACATCCCATGAATGAATAAATAAAATTACATATGTCCCTCCCTACCTCTGCAAACACATCCAGCTGCAACAATTCATACTGGCTTTGTAACACCGTTCATGCCCTGACCACTCTCTGTAACACTCTTACCACCTCCAGCACCTTCACCTCTCCCTGTTCATTTTGTGACATTAAACCCTGACAATGATTCCCCTTCCCATTGCCTTCCCCCTGCTAGCAGACCCTTTGCAATCCCTTTAACACTTAGTCCATCAACACACTCTCATTTTAAGATTTTAAGTACTTTGTGATGATCTCATCCTCATAATCTAAGATGATACATTTTGTCCTGAGTGAGGGGCCGGTGGGAATTTCGCGCTATCTGCATCAATGGCATGTCCTTTTGTTGAGTGATTTACAGTGTTCCTTCAAATGATTTCCACTGCTCATTTACAGGCACATGTTTCAGTCTGTTTAGCCTGTTTACCTTGGTCCGTTCTCCTCTCAAACTCATGTAATTGGCTGTTTTTGTTTCTAGTTGTAGCGTGAACGTTCTGTGATTCACTTTAAAACTTTATATTTCTTTAAACTGCACTTTATCACAATTTCCCAAAGGATCTCTACAGGTGACATTACTTATTCACTAAGTTTCATCACACAACGATCGCTCTGAGATCATTATGTCCCGAGCCAGTTGCACAATTTGTTATTCAAAGCAACACTGAAAAAAGTTATCTGAACTCCTCTTTCAATATCACTGTTGTCAGTGTGACTGTCCCAGATTATGGGAATACTGAAGTTTCCCAAAATTATCATAATGCGCTTGTTAAAAAATTCCAATGAGTTCCTGTTTAATGCAGTGATGAGCAATGAAATGCTGTTCGGTGGCAAAAACTGTTCTGCTGCTTGTGTCCTTGGCAAGTAGTAGCCAGAATTTACATCCAGACTGACTCTACTTCATGATCTGAGGTCAAATGCTTTCTCTATAATGCTTTTGTTACCCAATATTGTTAGCGTTGCCCATTTTGCATGAGTTTCCGCAACGTTGTGATCCATTGAGTATTTATGTCCACCTTTTGTTCGCCCTGTAACCACGGTCTCTCTGGTGTCTAAATCTTTTTTATCTCTGTGTCACAAATGAATCTACCTTATTGAAGAGACATTCTCCATTAAAAAAAAAACATAATTTACTCTTTCCCACAGTGTCCTCTCACAAACCGATTCCCTGGTGCACAGTTTTAGTTAAACTATGTCCCATCCTGTTTCTTTCTGCTTGTCTTCAGTCACATTCTCATGTTTCTCCCATACTTCACTTTTCTCTGTGGATTTGGAAAGCTCCTTTCACCTGAACCCTGTCCCTGCATCCTCTCTGTCAGTTTGAAGCCCTGTCCATAAACCTAACGACATGATTGGCCAGGACACTGGTCCCAGCACAGTTCCAGTGGCACCATCCTAATGAATTATTTTAAATCAGGTATGGGATGTGTCCCTGGCTGACCAGCCTTTCTTGCCCAGCCCTAGCTGCCCTTGAGCTGAGTAACTTGCTTGGCCATTTCAGAGGGTCATTGAGAGGCAAACACTTTGCTGTGGGTATGACTTGCAGACGAGGATGGGCAGATGTCATTCTCTAAAAGACAAGTGTTTAGGCTTTTTCTTGTACATCAGCAATGTTTTCATATGTATTTATGGATGTTAAGTGCCATTTGTTTTAGGTATTGATTTCAAATTTCTCCATTTCTGATGGTGGGATTTAAACCTGCCTCCACAGAACATTCGCTGAGGTTTGGCATACATGCTCTAGCAATAATACCAGGCCAGCACTTCACCTGCTCACAGGTTGCTCAACCCTGAGTACTGATACATCATGAAGTGCATCATGAAGCTACAATCATCCTGAACTCTGGTGATATCACTCAGTCTCTCTCCATGTGGTATCCCTCAGTGTGTGGGTCTAATTGCTGCCTCTGTCAGCATCTCTCACTCTTGCAGCTACTCCACATCCTAAGCCAACAGAATTTTCCACTCCAGAGGCATACAGCAGCACAGGCCAGGTATGGAGACTGGGATTTGCAGATCTCTGTGGGTCACAGTATCATTCTCCCTAAGTAACCCTCACTGCTTCTGTCTAATTTCCTATTCTATCTATATTTCAGTCTCCTATACGTACTCAGGAAGTTACTGACTCGATAGATTTCCCAGCTACTGGGTGTTTCGTCCATCACCACATTAAAGATGTTTGGTCAGCCAGAGAGGCAAAGTGCAGGGAGATCTGGAGCCTTCAATAAATCCTGCAGTGTGGTAAGATCACTCACACTGCACAGAGCAGAGAGCAATGAGAGGGCTCCAAACATTGGTTAACAAGACATGATATAGATACAGTGCTGGAGGGGGAGCACAGTACAGACACACCCCAAGCTCAATCACCGCTCCTGTTTTAACTTACTTTGTACTGAGTCAGCATCGGGAGTGTCACCGTTATCGATCCAGGTCTGTGCTGGCTTAGTGAGCATCAGTATAACAAAGGGGAAAGCAGACCTCCCACGAGAGGGTGGGACTGCTGCCTGGGGTCATTCTGTTCTGCGCTCCCTCTCCAACACTCTATCTATGTCATATCTCCTTGACCAGAGTCTTCAACAATGTGTAACCCCTACATCAGTTCCAGTCCTTGTAACCTCGTCCCTCCCCTTTCGTCCCTCCACATATTTCAAATGTACTGCATTCCAGCCTACCATCCCTGTCTCTGTAACTTGCTTCAGTGTCTATAACATGCCTTCTCTCAGTAGTCTCCTCCTCCAATAACTGGAGACAGAGGCATGCAGCACGGAAACATAACCTTCGGTCCGACTAGTCCGTGCTGACCAGGTTTACCAAACTGAACGAATCGCTTCATCCTGTGTTTGGCCCATATCCGCTCAAACCTTCTCCTCTCCATGTACCTGCCCAAATGTATTTTCCATGTTGCAATTGTTCTTGTTTCCCCATGTTCCCCTGGCAGTTCGTTCCGTCTATGCACCACACTCTGTGGATACTGTTGCCCCTCAGCCCCCTCTTTAAATCCTTGCTCTCACACCTCCCATTTATACCCTCTAGTTTTAGACTCACCTTCCCTTGGCTATTCACCTTACTCAGGGCCCGCAAAATTTTGGAATCCTTGATAAATTCACCCATAGCCTCCTCTGCCCATGGGAAATATTTAGGACAATGTTACAATTATCTCCTACTCATATATCAAAGTGCTGGTCAATGAGGCCAAGTGTACCAAATGCTACTTTCTCCAAGCTGTCCACCTGTGATTGCCATTACCAAGGAACAATGTAACTGTAGCTCTTGGTCTCTCTCTGTTCGACAACACTGCCCAGGGCCCTTCCATTAACTGTGTTAGTCCTCCCTGGTTTCTCTTAACAAAATCCAACATCTGAATTCAACTCCATCTTTCATTCCTTGGTCCACGGCCCCAGTTGGTCCAGACCCCCTTTGATAACCGATTTCACTGCCCACTACAACATTAATTTGATCATCCATAAAATTACAAACAATGGCTCCTATATTCTCACCAAATCGTTTATGAAGATGATTCACATCAGTGGACCCAGCCCTGATCCTTATGGCACACCGCTGGTCACAGGCTTCCAGTCTGAACAACAATCCTCTCCCACCTTCCTCTGTCTCCTACTGTCCAGCCAATTTTGTATCCAGCTGGCGAGCTCTCCCTGATCCCATGTGATCTGACCTTACTAACCAGTATATCATGCTAAACCATGTCAAAGACCCTTCTGACGTTGGTGTAGACAATGTATGGTCACAACTTCAACGAAAGCAATCAAATTAGTGAGCCCTGACTTTGTATGCACAATGCCCTGCTGACTATCTTTCATCAATCCTTGCCTTTCCAAATGAACGTGACTCCTGTCTGGCAGAATCACTTTCGCAACTTACCCATCACTGACGTTGGGCTAATTGGTCTTTAGTTCCCTGGCTTTCCATTGCAGTCTTTCTTAAATAATGGACTAATACTATATTCTTGTCATAGAGCCATACAGCATGGAAACTGACCCTTCAGTTGGTACCAAACATAACCTAAAACTAAACACATCCCAGCTGCCTGTTGCTGGCCCATATCCCTCTAACCCCTCCCTATTCCTGTACTTAATCAAATGTGTTTTAAACACTACATTTGTACCCACATTCCCCCCTTCCTCACGAAGTTCATTCACTCCCAAACCACCCTCTGTGCAACAATTAGCCCCCATGTCTTTTTTTTTTTACATATCCCTCTTCTCACCTTAAAATGTGGCCCTTCCACTTGAGACTCCCCCAACCTGAGGGAAAGGCAACTGCCATTAACTCTATCTGTATCCCTCATCTTTTTCATAAACTTCCATCAGGCCATCTCTCATCCTCCAAGCTCCAGTGAAAAAAAGACTGGCTGGATAGGCTTTTTTTCAGAACTCAAGACTTCCATACCCAGCCACATTCTGGTAAATCTCTTCTGAACCCCCTGCAGCTTAATAATATCCTCACAATAACTGGGTGACCAGAGTATTGCAGAAGAGGCTTCACCAATGTCTATACAATCTCAACATGATGTCCCAAATCCTACACTCAATGGACTGAGCAATAGTCAAGGATGCCAAGCACTGTCTTATCCATCCTGTGATGCAAACTTCAAGAATTATGTAACTGAACTCAGAGGGCTCTCTGCTCTAAAACACTAATCGAGGCCCGAAAATTAATTGTATAAGCTCTACCATTGTTTGTTTTGCCAAGTGCACTATCTCGCATTTATTCATATTGAATTCCATCCACAATTTTTCAGCCCATTTACTCTTATTATCAAGATCCCTTTGTAATCCATTTTAGCAAACCTCCTTCACAGTCCACGATTCCACCCTCCAGTCTTGCAGCTCATCACACATGGCTGTCAATTGTACAAATATTTTTGCTCGGTGCTCCACAATTTCTTGCCGAACATCCCACAATGTCTTATGATACACTTAATGAGGTCCTGGGCCTGTCCATATCTTTGCGTTTTAAAACCTCCAGCACCACCTTTTCTTTAACATGCACTCTTTTCAAGTCATAGAGATGGATAGCATGGAAGCAGAGCCTTCGGTTCAACTCATCTATGCTGACCAGAAGATCTAAATGCATCCATCCCATTTACCAGCATTTGGCCGAAGTACCTCAAAACACTTGTAATTGATATACCCAACCAGAAACCTTTTAAATGTTGTAATTGTATTAGTCTATGTTACTTACTATCTCAGTTCATTTCATACACGTATCACTATGTGCATGAAAAAGCTGTCCCTTCAGTCCCTTGAAACCTTTCCCCTCAAACCTTAAACCTATGCCCTCTAGTTTTGGACTCCTTAACCCATGGGAAAAGACCTTGAATGTTTACGCAATCCATACTCACCATGTTTATATAAACGTCTGTCAGGTCACACCTCAGTCTCTGATGCTCCAGAGAATATAACCCCAGCTTATTCAGCAACTATCCTGGCAACATCTTGTAAATACTTTCTGAGCACTTTCAAATTTCACAACATCATTCCTATAGCAGGGATACTGGAATTGCAGAGAACCCCAATTGCGGTCTAACATATTACTCTTGTTCCCTGAGTTTCCCAGTCTTTCTCCACAGTAAGTTCTGGAGTGAAAAAGTTGAATAGGGTCTTAGGAAATATCCTGCAGTTCCAACCATCAATTGCCTCAATGATCTTTCAGGGCCCTTATTTTCTCTCTTGTTACTCTTTTTCTCTTAATATATTTATACAATCACTTTTGGATTCTCCTTATGCTTCTCTGCCGAGGCTATTTCATGTACCCTTTCTGCATTCCTGATTTCCACGCAAAGTGTATTCCCAAAGCCCCTGTGATTCTCGTGGATTCTCTTGATCTACCTGGCGAAACCTGACATGTGCCCCCTTTTCCTTGACCAGATCCTCAACCAATGTTTCAAAATGCATTCAGCATTGACCTGAACGCAAATAGGAACATGCTGGCACTGAACGCTCAATTTATCTCATTTTTAATATATTCTCACTTGCCAGATTTCGCTTTCCCTGTAAATAGACTCTCCAATTACCTTTTGAAAGTTCCTGGCTGATACGATCAATATTAGTCTGGCCCCATTTTACAACTTCAATTGTAAAATGGCCCTCTTCCGTAGCCATTTTCAAACTAATATAAGTACCTCGGTCCCTTTCCCTACCTTGTTTCCCAAGTGGAGGTCAGGTTTTGCCCATTTCTGTTTTCAGTCTATTTACATATTGATTGGGAGTTTTATGGAACGCAATTACCAAATTCTCCCCTTGCAAACACTGAACACTGGCAGTCCCAGTCTCAGTTTGGAAAGTTTAAAAACCCCTGCCATAACAGCCCTATTATTGTGATCGATATTTGAGATCTCCTGACATATTTGTTTCTCTGTCTGCCACGGATTATTCGGGGTCAATAGGACAATCGTGTCCAGAGTGATGATCCATTCTTATTTCTCAGTTCCACTAACATAGCTTCACTGGGCGATCCCACAGGAATATCCTCTCTCAGTACTGCTGTGATGATTCTTGCAATCGAAGCCCACCACCACGTGTCCTGTCTTGCCTCCCCTTCGATGCTTCCTGTAGCATCTCTACCTTGAAACAATGAACTGCCAGTCCTGCCCCTCCCTCAGCTGTGTTTCTGTAATAACTATAATCTCTCAGTTCCATGTTCCAATCCATGCCCTGAGTTCATGTTCCTTATCTGTCAGGCCCCTTGCAATGAAATAAATGCAGTTTAATCATCAGTTTTCCCCATTCCCTGCTATGTTCTTGCCTGCCTTGTCTGTTGAAATTGCTGTCTTTAACTTGTGCAACAGTCTCAATCTTCTTTCTGACTTTGTGACTGTTTAATGTTCAACACCCTGCCAGATTAGATTATATCCTCTCAAGCAGATCTAACAATTCACCCCACCAGGATGTGGGTCCCCCACGCACTCCCAGTTCAGGTGCCTTCTACTCCCAGTCCACCTGTTCTGACACCTTTAGGAGTATTTGGATTGTCCACTCAGGTCGCTGTGTTCCTCAGTAGTTGGCAAGTACCAACCATTCATTATGTCTGCGCTTCGCTTATCGTACCTCCCACAGGGTATGACCTCACATTGATCAGAACTGAACTCTGCTCAGATTATCATCTGATCGTCATCAGACTGGAGCGAGAGACCAGCCACCTCACTGTGAACAACATGTTCATCTTTCATGTCGTCTGCAAACCTACTAATGATTACTTTTGCTTTCACATCGAAGTTATTATTCGACAGACTGACCAGCGATGGTTCCTGCACAGATCCCTGTGGTACAGCCACTGGTGAATGAATTTCAACACGAAGAGGTTTATCCACGAATTTCTTATCCAATTTACCAACTTGCCTTGAATCCCAGTGGCTCTTCCCTTTTGGACCAGCCTTCCATGTGGGACCTTGTCAAAGGCCTTATTCAGGTTCACGTAAACCACATCATCTGCACTGCCCTCATCAATATTTTGAGAGATCATTTAAAAAGAAAACGCAACTGAATTCCTCAGACAGGATCTTCCTCTGCCAAATCCGTGATGACTCAGCCGAGTTGATCCCTGCCTTTTCAAGTGTTTATTCATCCTCAGAATTGTTTCCAGAAATTTCCCTTCACCTGCTGTCAGACTATCTGCTATGTAATTACCTGGCCTATCCCTGCTGCCCTTCTTGAACAAAGGAACCACATTAGTGATCCTCCAGTCATTCGGCACTTCACCTGTGGCCAGCAAAGTATTAAATATATCCACTAGGACCCCAGTAATCTCCTCTCTTACCTCCCATAGCAGCCTGGGATACATTTCATTGGGCACTGGGGATTTCTCCACCTTTATGCCTGTGAAGACATTTAATACTTGCTCCTTATTGATCTTAACATGTTGTAGAACCTGAGCATCCCAACTGAAATCTCCAGCTACAATGTCTTTCTCCTGTGTGAATACAGATGGGAAGTATTCATTGGAGACCTCATCTACTTCCTCTGGCTCCATGCACAGATTATCCTTTTGGTTTCTAACAGGCACAACTATTTAACTAGTAATCCTCTTCCTCTAACTGTATTGATAAAACACCTTGTGGCCTTTTCTTAACAGTATCTCCCAAGGGTATTTCAAACCCATTCTTTGCTCCTCATTTTTAAGGACCCCTTGCACTCTCTATACTTTTGAAGTGCTTCGCCTGTTTTCATCGCACTGTACTTCCTTTATCCAGCTCACGATATCGCTTGACCAGTATTCACTGGAGTTACTGCCGTTGTATTTCACTCTTCTCTTCTGGGAGCACACTAGCCCTAAATTCTCACTGTATCACTTTAAATTTCTTCCTTGATCCGAATATGAACCCAACTGCAAATAGTTCCTCCCAGTCTGTGTTTGCCAGCTCCTGTCTCGTGATAATGACAATGCCCCCAGTCACAGTAACATTCTAATGATTAGGGGGCTGCTACAAATTTGGCACCTTCACTTCTGCACTATCCTTATCTCCTTCCAAAATGACTTTGACACTTAGTGTTGTGTCCACTATCCCCAAAACGCCACAAATATCCTAATGTCTGTCATCCTGTCCAGCACCTACAACCCACTCTGACTGTAACATCCAGCGTCTCCAGCACATGATATCACTGCAACCTTCTCCAGTCCCCCAGCCCTTCTCAATCCTTTCATACAGCACCTCATTACTTCCAGCTATTCAGAAAGTAAGGAGGCATGGGATACAAGGAAACCTAACTGTCTGGATACAGAATTCCTGGCCTATAGAAGACAGAGAGTGATGATAGATGGAAAACATTCAGCCTGGAGTTCGGTGACCAGTCGTGTTCAGCCGGGATCAGTTCCCGGAACCAGGCTCTTTGTGATTTTTATAAATGACTTGGATATGGGAGTGGAAGATTGGGTTCGTAAGTTTGCCAATGACACAAAGATTGTTGGAGTAGTGGATAGTGTGGATATCTGTTGCTGGTTGCAACGGGGCATTGACATGATGGGGGGCTAGGCTGAGAGGTGGCGACAAGTGTACAATCTGGAAAAGTGTGAAGTGATTCGTTTTGGAAGGTCGAACTTGAATTCAGTATATTGGGTTAAAAATAGGATTCTTGGCAGTGTGGAGTAACAGTGGGATGTTGGGTTCCACCTCCATAGATCCCTCAAAGTTGCCACCCAAGCTTATAGGGTTGTTGAGAAGGAATACGTTGTGTTGGCTTTCATTTGCTGGGGGATTAAGTTTCAGAGCCGTGAGGCTATGCTGCAGCTATTTCGAGCTCTGCTCAGACCACACTTAGATATTACATTCAGTTCTGGTTCTCTCATTACAGGAAAGATGTGGAAGCTTTAGAGATGGTAAAAAGAAGATTTACAGGAATGCTGCCTGTACTGGAGAACACGTATTATGAATAAAGGTTGAGGGAGGTAAGGCTTTCCACATTGGAGTGGAGAAGGATGAGGGACGCCTTGGTAGAGGTGAACAAGATAATAAGAGGCACAGACACAGTGAACGGTGAAAGACTTTTTTTTTCTCATGGCAGAAATGGCTGTCACAAGGGAGTATAATAATAAGGTGACTGGAAGAAGGTTTAGGGGAGATTTCAGAGTTTGGTTCTCCAAAGAGTGGTGGGTGCGTCGAATGTACTGCAGTGGTGTTAGTAGAGTTAGATACATTAGGGGCATTTAATAGACTCTTGGAAAGGCACATGGATGGTAGTAAAATGAAATGTATGCAAGTTAGTTTGATCTTGGAGGAGGATAAAAGGTCGGCATAACATTGAGGGCCCAAGGGAGCTTATACTGTACTGTTTTATGTTCTCCTTCCGGATGGGAAACTGGGTAATACGTTCCGATCAAGATAAAAGGATATCGCACCCAGGACGAGCTAGTCAACTGGATATGCAATTTACCTCATGGTATAAGACAGAGGGCAGTTGGAGTCATTTTATTTTTCTGACTGGAGGTGTTTGTCATTTGGATAATTGATTTGGCTGAGAATATTAGTTTCCTGGTAAATACGTTTGTGGGTGGCACTAAAATTGGTGATATACTGGACAGTGAAGAAGGTTAACTGTGATAAAACAGGATGGACAATACTGCTGGGATAATGGGCTGAAGGATAGCAGATGGAGTTTAATTAGATAAATATGAAGTGTTCCATTTTGGTAAAACAAACAATGGAGGGACTTGTACAGTTAATGTTCGGGCCCTGGGTAGTGTTGTCAGTCAGTGACCCAGGGATGCAGAGACACAGTTCTTTGAGCGTGGTGTCACAGGTAGACAGACTGGTGAAGCAGGCGTTTGGGATGGTTACCTTCATTGGTCAGAGCATTGAGAGTAGGAGTTGGGATGTCATGTTGTGGTGGACACTGGTGAGGCCACCATAAAAGCATTGTTGATCAGTAGGAAAAAGACATCTGGTTCACTTACATCCTTTAGGGAAGGCGATCTGACATTCTAAACGGGTCTGGCTGTCATGTGACTCCAGACCCACAGCAGTATGGCTGATTCGGAACTGCCCTCTGGGTAATTAGCAGTGGGGCAAAGAATGCTGGTTCCGGTAGTGACACCCACAGCCCTTGAATGATTAAATTAAAATACATATGTCCCTCCATACCTCTGTAAACCCCTCCAGCTGCAGCAATCCGTACTGGCTTTGTAACACCGTTCAGGCCCTGATCACTCTCTGTAACACTCTCACCACCTCCAGCACCTTCACCTCTCCCTGTTCCTATCATCTCATAAAACCCTGATAATGATTTCCCTTCTCACTGCACCCCTCCTGCTAGCAGACAGTTCGCAATCTCCCTAACACTTCCTGCATAAACACTCTCTCATTTTAGAATTGTTAGTACTTTTTGGTGATCTTCTAAGCCTGATAATCTAATAAGATCCATTTTGTCCTGATTGAGGGACAGGTAGGAATTCGTTGTTGAGGTTTTGATGGAAATTAAAATGGAATGTCCTTTTGTTGAGTGTTTTCCACCATTCTTCAAGTGTTTTTCAACTGTTCATTTACAGATACACATTTCAGTCTGTTCATCCTGTTAATCCTTGGTCAGTTCTCTTCTCAAACCCATGTAAATGGGTTAATTTGTTTCCAGTTGTATCTTGTCCATTCTGTGATTCACGCTAAAGCTTTAGACTTAATCAAATTTCAATTTATCCCAGTTTCACAGAGGATCTGTCTGTGTGACATTATTCATTCACTTAGCTTCATCAGACAACAGTCGCTCTGAGATAGCTGCCTCCGTTGCCAGTTGCACAATGTGATATTCGATGTGATATCTGAGGAAAAAATAGTTCTCGTCTTTGAATATCACTGTTGTCAGTGTGATTGTCCCAGATTATGCGAATATTGAAGTTTCCCAAAATTATCACAATGCCTTTGTTAAAAATTCCAATGAGTTCCTGTGTAATGCAGTGATGAGCAATGAAATGCTGTTCGGTGGCTAAAACTGTTCTGCTGCTTGTGTCCTTGGCAAGTAGTAGCCAGAATTTACATTCATACTGACTCTACTTCATGATCTATGGCCAAATGCTTTCTCTGTAATGCCTTTGTTACCCATTTCTGTCAGTATTACCCAACTGTCCTTTCCCATTCTGCCTTAGACCCTGCAAGATTGTGAACCATTGAATATTTACGTTCGACCTTTTGTTCGTCCTGTAACCATGTCTCTCTACTGCCTAAATCCCATTTATCTCTGTGTCACAAATCCATTTACCATATTGAAAATATTTTGTCCATTCCAAAATAAAACATAATTTACTCTTTCCCAGAATCTCCTATCACAAACCTATTCACTGATGTACAGTTTTAGTTAAACTTTTTCCACCCTGCTCCTTTCTGCTTGTCTTCATGCTGTTCTGATGCTTCCCTCTTTCTCTTTGGATTTGGAATGCTTCTTTCACTTGAATCCTGTCGCTGCATCCTCTCTGTCAGTTTAAAGCTCTGTCCATAAACCTACCAGGGTGTCTCTGGCTGACCAGCCTTTCTTGCCCAGCCCTAGCTGCCCTTGAACTGAGTAACTTGCTCGGCCCTTTCAGAGGGTAACTAAGAGGCAAACACTTTGCTGTGGGTATGTCGTGCAGACCACGTGAGGATAGGCAGATGTTATTTTCAAAAGAACCAGTGTCTTTTTGATGAACAAAGATTATTTTGGACATCAGCAACGGTTTCATACTTATTCATGAATTGTTAGTTGCATTTTTTTGTATTGATTGATTTAAAATTCCCCCCGTTCTGAACGTGGGATTCAAACCTGTCTCCACTGAACATTAGCTGAGTTTTTTGATACATGCTCTAGCAATAAAGATGTTGGCTAATCAACTTACCTGTACCCCTCATGGTTTTCTAAACCTTTGTAAAGTCACCCCTCAGCCACCTACACACAATGGAAATGAGAAAGACAATGATATAAATATCCCAGCTCGTGTCCCTGCTACTACATTGTAAAAATGTTCTGGGATACGCTTGTTTAGGACCGAGAGCTTTCTCTACCTTTGTGTTTTAAGACCTCCAGCACCACCTCTTCTGTGATAGGGACTCTTTATAAGCCATCACTGTTTATTTCGCTTGTTTCCTAGTCTTTGTCCACAGTCTGGTCTGACATGAAATGCTCATTTAGGCTCTTGCCCATCTCCTGTGGTTCCACACATCGATGGACTCACTGATCTTTGAGGGGCCCCAGTGTCTGTCCAATTGTTTTTTGTACTTTTGTGCTGTAGAAAACTCTTTGCATTCTCCTTTACCTTATTTGCCAAAACAATCTTATGTCCTCACCCGCATGTTGCTTTCCAGCTTATCCAGCCTCTCCGTTTATGTCACACCCTCCAGTATCAGTAACATCTTCGTCAATCCTTGCAGCATTTACAGTTTCAGAAAATGCTTCCTAAATCAGGCTGATCGGAATTCTACGCAGTACACTAAAGCTGTGCTGACTATCCCTAATCAATCCTTGTCTTTGGAAATACATATAACTACTGTCCCGAGGACCTGCTTCCAACAACGAATGCACCACTGACATCAAGCCAATTGGTGTTGATGTCCCTGGCTTTCCCTCGTAGCCTTTTCTTAGCACTGGCACAACATTAGCCCCCCTCCAGGCTCTCTGGAGACACTGATAATCTCTGGCTATCAGTGATAGAGAAATCACTATATGGGACTCCTCAATTTCTTCCTGAGGTTCCCACAATATCCTGAGATATACTTTATTATTTCCCAAGGACTTGTCTCCCTTATATGCATTTTAATACCTCCAGTACCTTCTTTTATGTGGAGTCTTTTGAAGACGTCACATTTTTCCCCCCCCGACGTCCCCAGTTTTCCTTCACAGTAAGTTCAAATGTGACATTTCCGCTTAGTATTTCACCCATCTCCTGTGGATGGCCCAATTCTTCTTCAAGGAGCCATATTCTGCCCCTCGTTAATCTTGTGTTGTTAACATACATGTTGAATCTCTTTGGATTCTGCTCAGCCTGATCTGCCAAAGCTTCCTATGGTCTCCTTTTGGCCATCCTGATTTCCCTCTTAAATGTATTACTCCATCCGCAATGTTCTTCAATGGATTCCCTTAATCCAGCTGGCCATAAGTGACATGTGCCCCCTTTTGTTGACCAGAGCCTCAATACTCCACCCCCCCCCCCCCCCGCTTATCTAATGTTCCCTACTTGTGTCAGCATTGTAATCCACACTAACAGGCCCTGACCTCTCATTTTATCTCTCTTTTAAAGTTTCCCACCTGCCTGACGTCCCTTTACCTGGAACTAGCCTCCTCAATCAATTGTTAAGAGTTCTTGAGTAATACCTTCTGAATTGAAGCAAGGCCAGTTTTGATCTTTAACTTGTGGACCTTGTCCTTTTCCATCGCTATTTTCAAACTAGTAGAATCGTGATCACTTTGCGAAAGTGTTGCCCCACTAATAACTCAGTTCCTTTCCCTTCTTTGTTTCCCAAGGGGAGGTCAGGTTTTACCCCTTTCTGCAGTCCAACCATCTACATTCTAAGTGAGACAGTTTTCTTAAACACGACTAATAAATTCCTCGCATCCAAGCTCTGAACACTCTAGCACTCCGAGTCTAGGTTTGGAAAGTTAAAATCCCCGACCAGTCCATCCCTATCATTCTTACAGATCTCTGAGATCTTCCGACATATTTACTGCTCAAATTCCTACCGACTGTTGAGGGCCTGTAGTAAAGTCATATCAAACGGATGACCCATTCTCATTTCTCAGTTGCACCTTCACTGAGCGTTCCCAGGAATATCCTCTATAAATCCTACTGTAATGTTTTCACTGATCAAAAAATCCACTCTTCCTCCTCTATCACCTCCTGTTCTTTCCTTCTTGTAGAATCTGTACCCTGGAACATTGAACTCCCAGTCATGTCCCTCCCTCAGCTGTGTTTCTGTCATGCTATGGTGCCCCAGTCCCATGTTCCCATCCATGCACTGAGTTCATCTGCCTTAACTGTTAGGCCTTTTACTTTGAAATAAATGTACTTTAATTGATCTGTCTTGCCTCTATTTAAATTGCTGTCTTGAAATTCTGTCCCAGACTCAACCTTCAGACTGTAGCCTGAGACCAACACCCTCACCTTTCATGTCATCTGCAAACTTACTAATGATACCTTCTGCTTTCACATCCAACTCATAAATGTACATAATACTGCACAAAGTAATGAGAGGAATACATAGGGAAATTGGCCAGAGACTTTTCCCCAAGCAGGATTGACTGGTACGAGGAGTCATAGTGTGAAGATATTAGGAGGAAGGTATAAAGGAGACATCAGAGGTACGTTCTTTACGCAGTGAGTTGTGAATGTCTGGAATGGTGCTGGTGGAAATGAAGTCATTGTGGACATGTAAGCAACTACTGGCCATGCACATGGATAGCAGTGAGTTGAGGGTTGCGTAGGTTAAGTTACTATATTTAACATTAGGATTAAGTCTCGGCACAATATTGTGGGCCTAAGGACCTGTTCTGTGCTGTACTTTTCTACGTTCTATAATAAACAGCAATGGTTGCTGCACAGATTCCCGCTGTAGTACACCCGCTGGTGAAAGAATTTCAAGCACAAACCATACCTCCACTTTTGTGGATCCAGGCAGCCAAATTGCCTTGGATCCCATTGGTCTGTTGGAACAGCGTTCCGTGAGGGTCCTTGTCAAGCGCCTGAATGAACTCCATGTAACCCACATCTTCCGCACTGCCCTCATCAAAATCCTCAATCGTAAATTCAAGCAAAAAGCTCAGCTTAATTTGGTAGAGGATCTTACTCTACCAAATCCATGATGAGTAGCCCTAATCAGTTTCTGCCTTTCCAAATGTTGTTTCATCCTGTCCCTCAGAATTGTGTCCAATAATTTCCCTGACCCTGCTGTCAGACTATCTGCTCTGTAATTATTTGGCCTATCCCTGCTGCCCTTCCTGAACAAAGGAACCACATTAGTGATCCTCCAGTCATTCGGCACTTCATCTGTGTCCAGCAAACTATTAAGCATATCCGCCAATGCCCCAGCAATCTCCTCCCTTACCTCCCATAGCAGCCTGGGAAGCATTTCGTTGCCCACTGTGGATTTCTCCAACTTTATGCATGTGAAAAAATTCAATGCTTCCGCCTTATTGATCTTAACATGTTTGAGAAACTCGCCATCCCAACTGACATCCCCAGCGATAATGTCTTTCTCCTATGTGAATACACATGGGAAGTATTCGTTGAAGACATCACCTACTTCCTCTGGCTCCGTGCACAGATTGTCCTTTTAGATTCTAACAGGCTCCACTCTTTCCCCAGTAAATCTCTTATTCTAACTATACTGCTAAAATACTTTGTGGCTTTTCCTTAACACTGTCTACCAAGGATATTTAATGACCATTGTTTGTCCTTCATTTTTCAAGAATCCCCTTGCACTCCCAATACTTTCTAATGGATTCACTGGAGTTTATTGCACTGTATTTTCTTTGCAAACTCACAATATCACTTGATCAGTATTCGCTGGATATGCTGCCTTTAGTTTTCTTTCGTCAGGAGCACACTGGCCCTGAATTCTCACTGTATCACGTTAACATTCTCCCACTTTCCAAATATAGATCCAACTGCAGATAGTCCACCCAGTCTCTGTTTGTCAGATCCTCTGTATTAATAGTGATACTGATAGGAGACTCAATAGTGGGGGACAGGCAGGAGACTGTGTGGCTGCAGAAGAGACCCCAGGATGGTGTGCTGCCTGCCGGGTATCAGGGTCAAGGATGTCTCTGAGCAGTTACAGAACATTCTGAAGTGGCAGTATAAATACCCAGAGGTCATTTTCACATCGGTACACATGACATAGTTAGTCAAAGGGATGGGATCCTGTGAAATACGTACAAGGAGTGCGGAAAGAAGTTACAAAGTAATGCCTCAAGGGCTGTGATCTCCAGAATACTCCCAGTGCCACAAGCCAATGAGGGTAGAAACAGAAAGATCGGTCAGATGGATACGTGGCTGAGGAGCTGGTGGAGGGGGCAGGGTTTTCAGTTCTTGCATCATTGGGATCTCTTCTGGGGTAGAGGTGACCTGAAAAAAGGGGGCGGGTTGAACTTGAACCAGAGAGACGCCAGTATCCCTGGAAGGAGATTTGTTTGTCTTACCCCGGAGGGTTTAAAGTAGTTTGGCAGGGTTTTGGATTCTGAGTAAGAGAGGGCCCATTGATCAGTCAAGGGAAAAATGCATCATCTATCAAAAGCATGTTTTCTATCCAGGTTATCCGGGGGCACAGTCAAGGGAGGGAAAAGTCTTCTGGTTTAAAGTACATTTATTTCGACACACAAGGTTGGACAGGTAAGGCAGACGAGCTCAAAGCATGGATTGGCTCTGGGGACTGGGATATTATAACTCTGACGAACAAAACCCACAGCCTTCAATAATTGCAGTCCGAGACAAAATCTGAATCAATTGTGTCCTTTATTTTACACTTGCAAGTGGGTGTGATGCCCAGTGCCTATAAGGCAGAGGACATACACACCAAATTCAATTCAACTACAATATTTATATCATTTGATTTCTTTTGTTTTACATTGCACCTCCCCTGTTTACATTCTCCCCTTCCCTAAGACTGGCCCGATTACTCCTGTTTATCCTGCCTTGTCTGTGACAAAATGTTTTTTTCTGCCCTCACAAGGCCATTTGACCTCATCCCGCTGCAGGTGATTGTTCGGCATATTCTTTCTTCTTCAGTATCTACTCTCTCCATCTGGGCCTCTCCCGAGGTCATGACCTATGACCTCTTTAATTGGGGTTTGTTCCTGTGTCTCCGTAAAAGTGGGAAACAGATGTTTATACCTACTGTTTGTACAGGCGTATCTAGCTTAACTTCATCCCCTCACAACATCTTATCTATTTGCCCATAATATCTACGATTGTTTTGCAATCACGTTTCATGCTGGCATACAATTTTAGCTAATACAAAAAAATATGTATTTCCTCCATACAGTTTCCATTCTTGTTGACTCAGCTCTTGGCTAAATCAATTACACACTGGTGTGAGTTCATTTACTTGTATAAGTAAATGGAATTGCAGAAGTAACATTATTTCACCCACATCCCATAATTTTCCCTTTTTCTTTAATTATTATTTGTTATCTTCTGCAATTTTTTTTAAACATCGCCCCCGAAATTCGCAAGCATCATTCCAGAGATTTCGTCCATCTTGTTTTCACTCATCTCCTCATTATTTAGTCAATAAAGTTCCTCTGTCTGATTCCCTTTTAGGGGCATCTGTTTCATCAAGGCTGTTTAAATCAGTCTTTGGCTGAGTCCTCGTATACAGGGTATGACACAACAGCCAATGGCCACCAATACCCCGACTACTACTATCAGGGAAGTAAGGATAGAAATCACCACCCCTTTCCATTTTCCAAACCAGGATTCAAGCAGCCCCGTGAGAGATGTGTCTACTCCTGAATTCTCAGCCAGTTCCTCTCCTAAGGTAGTCATTCCCCTTAAGGCCCGAGTAATTGAACCATCAGGTGCAGTGTTATTAGGAGTAAAGGTACAACAGCTTCCTTCTAACATCACACAGGCACACCCTTTTTCTGCTAAAATCATATCAAGGGCTATTTGTTTTCCCATGCCATCCTACTTGTCGCATCAAGCTGTTCTGAAATTTCTTTAACCGCATCTCTTGTATAATTTATAAACCGCTGTTGATTATAGAAGCTGTAATTTATCCAATCTACATTTTTATTTATTGTTACCCACCAAAAGAGAGCTGACTCAAAGCCTGCTGCAATCTGGTTACGAGCCTTGAATTCATCAGGTACTCCCTTAGGGACTCCTACCGAATCAAGATAAATCCTGTCATCGAAAGAAGTGTCTAACAGTAATCTCTTACCCCTTCCCTTTTTCCCGACTATATTTTCCTTCTCAAATGCCAGGGTAAATGAAATTGCCAATTGTACAATTACACATATCCCTCTCCAATCTGGAGGTAGCATGGGTCTCAATATTTTGCCTCCACAGTACCACCACAGATCCGCTCGGGGAGCGTTAGTGCTGAGTAGTTCCTTCCCTTCTCCGTTTCGGTAACATTCTTAATCTCTGTACATAATTTCAGTTCCCCTAAATCTCTCGAACGACTTGTACCTCGTCTATGCACACACGACGTGTGATTTCCAACTGGGGTGTAAAATGTGTGTGTGTGGGGGGGATCTTGTGCATCTTTCTTCTCCAAGGGAGGGAACATCAGAGATAGGGAGGTACAATTCCTATCACTCCATGCAGTTTCATCCTGAGACATGGCTATCATACATTCCATGCCCTTCCTGTCTCGCTTCCACCCGAGTGGAAAGGGAACCACCTGGGCCACTGGCCTACCGGAGGCACATGCACAGCAATTGCTTTTGTTCAGACGTTTTACTTTACCCATTCAACCCAGGCATTTGCATCCCAGTAGCCAATTTCTATTTCGATGGTCTGTTTCAAGTGCTTTACCTCTATAATTTTTACAACTTTAGGATCATCAGGAGGGGTGAAAGGTTGTATCTTATTACCCAGTAATTCTACCCGTTTTCCCTGTCCTATGCTAATTCGAAAATAACAGCCCAAGAAATCCTTCCCATTTGCTTTCGTTTCGATCCGAAATGATTCATTTAATTGTATCTCATAGGTGCCCCCCACCCCCAGACTTGCTTCATGCCATGTGGTTTTCCTTATTGTTAGGTATATTGGGTTACACTTTTTATTGAGACAATCGCGAGCTGGTCGAAAGGAGCCCACTATACTGTGACGAGACCATTATACCAAGTACCATCCCCATAGGACTTAAGATGTATCTCAGAGCTGCGGTACTGTGTCTGATTATCTACATCCCCACAATTTACTAAGCTGCATGCATCGGCGTCTATTACTTGTGGATTATCAGACTCCGGAACCGTTAATAATACATATGAAAATGATATTTGACAAAATCCCAATACTAAGAGGGTTAGCATCATAACTCTAAACATTCCCAGTATTCTAATCATCATGCTGAAGCACAAAAAGGCTTAATATACAATCTTACAGAAATAATCCCGCGCTCGCGCCGCCACTGTATAGTCAGTTACTCAAAGTCTCTTTAGCCTGAGTTTCAGCGGGTCTTGCGTTGATTCAGCTGTCCAGACTTCTTCCTCAACTGGAGGGTCCACTGGCCCTTTGATCCGAGTGTAGTGAGTCCAGCCTTTCTCCGCCGTCCTTATTGCTGTTTCGGTAGTCAAAAGAGCCTGATACGGCCCTTCCCAGTCCGGCTGAAATTTAGTCTCTGTCCATGATTTTACTAAGATCCAATCACCTGGCCAGATGGGGTGAACGGTGAATTCAAGGGCTGGAGTCTGTGCCAATAGACCCTGTTTTCTGAGGAAAAATAAAGAGGAGGTCAAGCCCAAAAGGCATCCTTTAAATCTATTACTCTAAACCATTTGTGATCATGAGGGATCTTACTTAATCTCTAATCAATCACTCAATTACTGGCTGCAGTCCTTGTTTACCTTATGGAAATAGAGTATTGTCGTTCACAGACAATGTCCCCTTTCCTCTCTGTCCTACATGCTGCCACCCGCCACTCCAGTTGCTCACTATTGGTTCAAATCTTTTCCTTAACAACCTCATCAACCGTAGCTACCATCATTTTCACCTTCTGTTTTTGTCTCTCATCCTCCCTCTCTACAAATACTTTCTGTGCCTCTCTTAACATTTCATCTAATTGTTTTTCACTCCACCCTTCTATCTTCTGTATCTTTCTCTGTATGTCGGGCCACGCCTTTGTCACAAAATGTACTTTCAAATGACCCTGGTTCATTCCAGAATATTTCTGCATTGAGTCTCTTAATCTTTGCAAGAAAGCTGAGGGAGTCTCATCTTTCTCCTGTCTAACTTCAAAGGCTTTCGTCAGATACTGCGACTTCGGAACTGCCTCTCTTCTCCCTTTTAGAATCAGGTCTTTCAATTCCCTCATTTCTTCTGTATGTTCCGGGTTTTGGTTTTCCCACTGGGGGTCTCTGAGGGGAAACTTCACCTCTCCCTGTCCAGCATCCCCATCTCCAATCGGGTGTTCCCTGTCCCATATTTTAATGGCAGCTCCTCGTATACGTCCCCTTTCTTCCCCAGTAAATAGGATATTCAAAATAGACATTAACTCAGCCCATTTCGACAGACTGGGCCCCATAAATTGATCAAGTTCTTCAGACAACCCCATCGGATCCTCAACCAGGAACTTCATTTCCTTTTTAAATGTTCTGACCTCCACACTGGTGAGGGAGGCACTCACAAACCCAATCTCTTTATCCCCTATTGGTACCTCCCGAAGGGGATAAGTCGTTACGTTCTTCCCTTTTTTCTCTCTTAAAGAAATATTGCAATATTTCTAGCTCCCCATAACTTCAACCACCATTTCATCAATTCATGCTTGACTAACTTTAAAGCCTGTTCCTAACTTGTAAATAGATTGATATATTTATGTTCATTTATTCAGTATTTAATATTTAAAATGTAAAATGCATACAGTTCCCAATTTTGAAATCCACTGTAATCACCCAGTTTTAGTCCCTTAATTTAAATCCAAGATTTGTTTTCTTAAGTAGTCCTGACCAATCATTGCTCAATTACAATAATATAGGTCGTGAAATCATCAGAGCTGCCTTAAAAGAATTTGTCTATTCAAGTTTTAAAAAAAACTCCTAATGCATGAACAATTACCGAATCCAAGACCACAGATATTAACCATAGAATTTTGTTTTTACTACAGTCTAATGTGGAACTGAAACTTCAACTGTCCTCCATAAATCGCTTTTATGTAATGATAAAAGAGATTAGTTAGAAACTGATAGTAAGGCAGTCATGATCTATAAAAAGAACAGGAGTTATTCTTTTTTCTTCATAATCTCGATAGAATCCTTAACCTTAAAAGAAATCATGTTAAGTTATCATAATAAAAATCAGATTTAAAACAGTCCTGGAAGTCAAGCTCCAGGGAATAAAACGCAAACATTCAATTACCAACAAACAAATGTTCATTCAAACCAAATCACAAAGGGTTAAACTTTCTACCAGCTGTACAGCTCTTTGCATTCTCTCTCTCTCTCACTCATTGACATATAAATTCAGATATTTACAAACCCAGTCTTCGTCCGACCTGTACTTTGGCCAGAAGACATCGGGACGAAGAATGGATTCCTTAGTCCATACAAAGCAACAATATTTAAACATCATTCTCCCTTGTACAAGTATTATTTCTCCAATTCCACAAAATCCTGCCCTAAGGGCTTTCAGGAGGAATGTTGTTAGGGACCCCGCCTCCATTTCAATTGTTTTTTTCTTCTTTTGTTTTCCCGGAGGCTTTTTCCTTACCCAGTTTCTTAATTTTAATGAATATCTAATCAAAATCAAAGCAAAGTGCTTTCAAAATATTAAGTCTAGTTATCTATCAGGATTATAAAGGCATTTATCAAATACAATAATTACACAACAATTTAACTTAGACTTTGTAAAAATGCAGTGATTTTTAAAATTTCTTTCATTATTTCATATTATCAACGCTACGATATTAATACCTATTTGTTCAGGCCAATCCAAATACAAAACGACCAATAATATCCCTTGCAAAATTCTTTGTAAATATCTGATTTTTGCTCATTTGAAAGATAACAATTATCTCACCCTTTCAAATTCAGAGAGCTCCAAATATGTTTCCCTGCAATATTACTCTTCATTTCTAGATATTACTCAGTCTAATATCAAGATGAGATATCTCATTATTCTCAAATTCATGAATATGATTTTTAAAATCCCTTTGTTGCTAATATATCTTATTTATAATAATTTTGCAATCCAGTAAGGGATACAAATGTGGAATTATGCTTCCGTACAATAAATACTGCAAGGACATTGCAAATTACAATCTCTCAATCATTGTGAATATTGTATTTATTTTATTTTAAACATGGAAAAATTTTAAATTGATTTGATTATAACTTATTTCGATGCTGACATTTACTGTATATCCAATCACAATATCAGGAGATTATATGGAGGTATCATCGTTCATTCCAATAATCACAGTATCTGCTATACACTTTCTTCTGGACACTAATTCCATTCAATCAATAGTCCTCGGAAAATATTAGGAATGTTGCAGTCATAAAGCTGAAATATACAAAGTCATGATAGTCACTAATTTTCTCTTGTTCTGTAGATCTTAGTTAAAACAACACATAGAATTTTATGTCCCATGCTATAAATATGAGAAAAGATCAATTACTTCTTCAGTAAAATAAACAAATGCCACTTGATATTATTTATCATTTTTTAAATTACTGGTCAGTTTATGAATTGTGTGAGATTTGATTTTAGCTTTCCAGTCATCTATTTATATTGAATGTGACATTGAAATGGTGTGAAAATATCAGGTTGTGTTCATTTGAAAGTTGGATTTGCAAACTCTCACTTATCCCATTGATTGCATGATGTTTTAAGAAAGTTTCACTCAGCAATCCTAGTAAATATAAAAAACTGTCTGAGTTTTAATCATTTCATTCACACCCAATTATCAATCTGTTCCTAATTCATGTAAATATCTCAATTTTATTGAAACCAATGTTCACGCTAAACAATACACATAGAGCTACACAAAGACTTTCATCGCCATCTGATTATTGTTCAGTAGAATAACCTGAGTATGATCCTTATTGCTCCTGAAACCAATGACAAGCATTTGTTTACTATTCCACGCAACAAGAGCAATTGATATCTTCTATTTCAGTTCAGTAGTTAAAGATGACGATGTTGCTTAAAACAATGCTTCTACTTTATCACAGATATTGACTATTACAATCATGTATACAACAAACGTTTTGTCATTCTAAAAATCTTTAAGTGTACTTATTTTAAATTTGTGTGCAAGAGATATTTCAAATTACAACCATTTTTTGTTGCATAATTCAGCAAACCTAAATTTTGAATTTGTGGAAGTATCCATTTTTGCAAAATGGAAGTAGTCTTCAGTTTATATAACACATAAAATGACTGTTTTATTTTGAAATCATGCTCTCTGCAAAATGATTATTGGTTTCATTGTAAGGAAAGAACTGATTTGAACATGTTGATTTTTTTTGTGTTTTCTATTCCAACATTATTCATCATTGGACAAGAATGACACAATTATTATAATTTCTTTATATACCAAATATCATTGCATCATTTGTTCACTTTCATACTCACTTTCATTATCTATTAATTTTCTTCCAAATTTACATTTCTGAACTCTGATCATAATATTAATTATCTAAATTAAAATAACATGTCTCTGTGAAGAAACCATTTGATGCAAATTCATATTTCTTGTGTTATCTGTATTCTTTAGTAAAGAAAGAAAACATTGTTCTATAATCACTGAATGGCTCACTTTTTCTTCAACTCATAAAGCTAGTGACTATATTTTATTCCACAATTTACCAATTTTAATAAATATCCAATCAACATCACAGCAAAGTGTTTTTGAAATGTTGAATCATTTTAATTGCTCATAAGACCACAAGACCATAAGACATAGGAGCGGAAGTAAGGCCATTCGGCCCATTAAGTCCAGTCCGCCATTCAATCATGGCTGATGGGCATTTCAACTCCACTTACCCGCATTCTCCCCGCATTCCTTGTGACATCAAGAATTTATCAATTTCTGCCTTGAAGACATTTAGCATTCCAGCCAATATTACAACATTAATTATCAAGTCACTGTCATGACAATAATTGAGCAATTATTTAAGAAAGTCTTTTGAACAAGTAAAATGAGATTCACATTTTAATTTAACCAATTGTTTCTGAGTACCAACACTGCAATATGAAACTTTTTTTTCAGGTCAAGTATCCCACAATGGATCCAAGGACTTCCCATCCAACATTAATTGTAAATGTCTAATTGTTGCTTACCTGAATGATCACCATAATCACAGTCTTTAAATTCACAGACCAGCAATTACTTTTCACTGCAATAATTCCTGTTTGTTTGCACATATTCCTCAGTCACATAGCAAAACGAGATTACTCATTATTTCTAAATTCATTGATCGAATTTTATAATCCAGTTGTTGCTCATACGTAACAATTATTCGATCCAGTACGTGCCGTACATGTGGAATTTCGGCTCTTTATATGAATAACTAAATATATTGTAGTGTACAATCTCTCAATCATTGTTAATATTAATTCTTTTTTTACCCGCGGAAACATAGTTGAATTCATTTCAATACACTTCACTTCGATGCGAACACTGATTGTATTTTTAATTACAATAAGATCTAAGTATTTTGCATGCAACAAAACTATGTAAAATTCCTGAGTTTTGTTAAGTCAAATGAAAAAATAATTGACATATCTGTATTGTTTCATTAAACAATGACAATGCATTTTGAATTTTTCAAAGTTGACAATTTTTGCAAAGAAGTGATGTTGTCTTCAGCTGAATAATCGCATTGAATGACTAATTCACAGAATCTGCGGTTTATTCTCTTCGAGTACCCAAGAAACCAAATTAACTAATTCTGTTGGTTCTAAATTCCTGGAAAGTATTTGAGAGTGTTGCAGTCTTAAAGATGAAGCAGTCTATGTGATTGTACTGATTTTTTTTATTGGAAAGAACGTGATTCAAACATATTAGACACATAAATCTCTATTCTGTAGTGTTACTAAGATGAAAAGCAAGTCAATTGCTTCATCAGTAAAATAAACAAATGCCACTTGCCGTTATTCATTAGTTAGCTCTTTCCCAAATTTGTTGTTAAACAATGCAATTTTCCTGAATATTGTTGTGTCCTTTGACTATATTAATTTTCTAATTATTGTTCATTCATGATTTGTCAGGGAGTTTTATTTTTTTTTGTTTTCCATTCACCTATTCATATTGAATGTAAGATTAAGACGCGTTGGCAATATCAGAGAGTGTTCATTTGAAATTTGACTTTGCACGTCTCTCACTTATCTCACTTCTTGCATGGGGGCTGGGGTTTGAGAACAGATGATCAGTGGTTAGCAGTCCTGTCTTGCAGCGTTATGCATTGGGATTCAATTCCATCCTCGGTCACATGTCTGTGTGGAGTTTGCATGTTCTGGTTTTCTCCCACAAACCAAAGATGAGCAGTTTAGGTAAATTGGCCATGTTCTGTACAGCGATGTGTAGGCTGGGTGCATTAGTCAGTAGTAAATGTCCAGTAATTTGAGAGCAGAATGGTTCTGAGTGGATTATTCTTTGAAAGGTCATCGTAGGCTTGATGGGCCAAATGGTCTGCTTCCACACAGTCGGGATTCCGTAAACTTAGAATTGTGTTTCATTAAACAAAACTGACATTTTTTTTAAAATGTTACCTTTAAAACTTATCTTTAACTGTCAATTGTCAATCTTGTAAACTATCTCAATGTTACTGAAATCAATGTTCAAACAAAACACAGCACAGAAAGCCACACAAAGATCTTCATGACGATCTAATTACTGTTCAGTGGGATAATCACAGTAAATATCTTATTGTTGCTGTGGTTCTGTTCGCCGAGCTGAAAGTTTTTGTTGCAAATGTTTCGTCCCCTGTCTAGGTGACATCCTCAGTGCTTGGGAGCTTCCTGTGAAGCGCTTCTGTGGTGTTTTCTCCGGCATTTATAGTGGCCTGTCCCTGCTGCTTCCGGTTGCCATTTTCAGCTGTCCGCTGTAGTGGCCGGTATATTGGGTCCAGGCCAACGTGTTTGTTGATGGAGTTTGTGGATGAGTGCCATGCTTCTAGGAATTCCCTGGCTGTGCTTTGTTTCGCTTGCCCTATAATGGTAGTGTTGTCCCAGTCAAATTCATGTTGTTTATCGTCTGCGTGTGTGGCTACTACTGGAATTGTGCCTCACAACACACTTCACATTCAAAAGCCAGATATACGAACAAATCAATGGAACACCCATGGGCTCACCGATCTCGAGACTCATAGCAGAAGCAGTCATGCAATGGTTAGAACTAACAGTCTTACCACAAATTCAACCCAAACTCTGGGTCAGATACGTTGATGACACCTTTGTAATCATTAAAAACACGGATATAGAGAAAACACCCCGGATCATCAACGCCACAGTCACAGGAATCCGATTCACGAGAGAGGAAGAAAAGGACAACCAACTCCCCATTCCTAGACGTGAGGGTACAGAGAACACCAAATGGAGAATTCACCACTAAGGTACACAGGAAAGACACACACACAGACCAAGTCCTGACCTATGAAAGCAACCACCCCAATACACACAAACGAAGTTGCATCAAGACATTATTCAAAAGGGCCACAACACACTGCAGCACACCAGAACTGCAAAAAGAGGAAGAGGAACACCTATACAAGGTATTCACCAAAAACGGATATCCTCGCAATTTCATCAGCAGATGCCTAAGGGAAAGACAACAGAATGAGGACATGCCGCAACCCAAAGGACTAGCCACACTACCATACATCAAGAAGATCTCTGAAATGACAGCCAGAGTACTGCGACCACTAGGACTTATAACAGCACACAAACCAACAGCCACTCTCAGACAACAACTCACCAGAACGAATGACCCGATACCCAGCATGAGCAAAACTAATGTAGTGTACAAAATGCCATGCAAGGACTGCACAAAACACTATATAGGACAAACAGGAAGACAGCTAACGATCCGCATCCACGAACATCAACTAGCCACGAAACGACACGACCAGCTATCCCTTGTAGCCACACACGCAGACGACAAACAACATGAATTTGACTGGGACAACACTACCATTATAGGGCAAGTGAAACAAAGAACAGCCAGGGAATTCCTAGAAGCATGGCACTCATTAGTTTATTGTATTTATTAGTTTACTGAAGAAGATATCAACTTTATTTCAAATTTATAGCACGAGGGAATAATGTTTCATCTGTTTCAATTGTTTGGACTTGCCCCTTTGCAACAAAAAAAAATCAATCTCATTACTTAGACATTGTAATCTTTAATTCTGCAACATTTTCAAATATTCTTCAGGAATTTATAAGCAACAAAATTAGTTACAGGTATCCACACTATGCGAAAGTAAAGCTTTTCATAAGCTGAAAATGCGTAAATCGAAGAAGCACTAATTTATATGGGAAACATCTCCCCTTTCTCCATAAAAGTGAAAATTCTCTTCAGATTCCTTTCAGTTAGAGAAAATGGGGACAAATGCAAGTCTTTTGTAAAAGAAAAATGGCGAAATCGAAAATTCCAAGAGTGGGGGAATACCTGTACATATATTTCTTGGTAACCTGACACGAATAGGACAGTGGGCGGCACGGTGGCACAGTGGTTAGCACTGCTGCCTCACAGCGCCAGAGACCCGGGTTCAATACCCGCCTCAGGCGACTGACTGTGTGGAGTTTGCACGTTCTCCCCGTGTCTGCGTGGGTTTGCTCCGGTTTTCTCCCACAGTCCAAAGATGTACAGGTCAGTTGAATTGGCCATGCTAAATTGCCCGTAGTGTTAGGTAAGGGGTAAATGTAAATGTAGGGGTAGGGGTATGGGTGGGTTGCGCTTCGGCGGGGCGGTGTGGACTTGTTGGGCCGAAGGGCCTGTTTCCACATTGTAAGTAATCTAATCTAAATAAGTATCAGATTTTGTGATTTTTGATATAATAGATGGAAGCATACCTAATGTTGGATTAATAAGCAATTCAATCTGTGTTTAGGTACTTTCTAATTAACATTCAGTGCGGCTCTTGATATATTTCTGTTGAAGGTGTGATTTGAAACCTTCCCTCCGGTCTCGTCATAGAAACACTACCACAGCTACTCAAGCTCTTTTCATAATTTTCCCACTCACGACGGGCAGGACTGTAATATTATGTTTAATGTGGTTACTCAAATGAAAACTAATCAGCTGTTTATTGTAGTTATTTGAATGGGAATTAATTAGGCACTTTCTGTGTGTAATGGACTGGAAATTAAACAATATTTTACAATAACAATAGAATAAAGGAATGGTGGTCTTAAATAAACAGGAATCTCATGACAATTCTTTGAAAGACAAATTGACAAAACTGCGTGCTCATTGTACTTTGATTTTAAAAAATGCATCAGTCATTCAATGTGAATATTCAGTTGAAGACAATTTCCCTTCCTTCTTTCCTTTCAACAATGTACAACTTCCACAAATTCAAACTGAACGGCCATCGATAAAGGAAGGAATAAGCAGATGTAAATTCTATTTTCTGCACATAAACGTGCGATGAATTTTAAGTATGTTTTATATACATAAAAAGGAATCTCTTATTGTGGTTCGAAATACAATAAATGTTAGCATGAAGTGAAATATAATCAAATCAATTCAACTGTGTTTTCTCAGTTAAAATACAGTTCAATATTCAAAGTAATCGAGTGATTGTACACTGCAATATCTGTACATTAATTCAGTGCTGAGACATAATTCCACATTTATATCCCGTATAGTGAAGCAAACTTGTGCCAGGAGTGAGAGCAGGTAGGGAGGTCGTTAATGAGTACTTTGCTTCAGTATTCATGAGTGAGTGGGACCTTGTCCTTTGTGAAGACAGCGAGAAACAGGCTGATATGGTCGAATAGGTCGATGTTAAAGCTGAGAATGTGCTGAAAATATTGAGAAATCATGGGGATAGATAAGTCCCCTGAGCCAGAAAGGATATAACTTAGGTTGTTATGGGAAGGGAGGCAAGGGATTACTGTGTTTTGGTAATGATCTTTGCATCCTCACTGTCCACTAGAGTCATACCAGATGATTGGAGGGTGGCAAACGTTATTCCCTTATTCAAGAAAGGCAATTGAGATAATCCTGGGAATCATCGATGAGTCAGTCTTACATCAGTTGTGGGCAAATTATTGGAGAGGATTCTGAGAGACAGGATTGATGATTATTTGGAAATTCATAGATTGCTTAGAGATGGTCATCATGGCTTTGGGAGCGGCAGGTTATGCCTCACAAACCTTATTGAATTATTTGAGGATGTGACAAACCCATTGGTAAGGACACAGCAGTGGATGTGGTGTATCTGGATTTTAGCAATGTATTTGATAAGGTTCCCCATGGTAGGCTCATTTAGAAAGTAATGAGGAATGGGATATAGAGAAACCAGCTTGTTTAGATAATAAATTGGCTGGCCCATAGAAGACAGGGTGAGATTATATAGATAGTTTTCAGCTTGGAGCACGATGACCAATGGTGTTCTGAAGCGATCAGTTCTGGACCTCTGCTCTTTGTGATTTTAATAAATGACTTGGATGAGGAAGTGGAAGAGTGGGTTACGAAGTTTGCCAATGACACGACGGTTGGTGGAGTTGTGAATAGTACGGAGGGCTTATGTAGGTTGCTGGAGGACATTGACAGGATGCAGAGCTGGGCTGAGAAATGGCAGATGGAGTTCAACCTGGGAAAGTGTGAAGTTATTCATTTTGGAATTTCAAATTTTAATGCATATTTTCGGATTAAATGCAGGATTCTTTACAATGTGGAGGAACAGAGGCTTCTCGGAGTCCACGTCCATAGATCCCTCATAACAGACATCCAAGGTGATAGGGTGATTAAGGCGGTGTATGGTGTGTTGGCTTTCATTAGCAGGGAGATTGAATTTAAGAGCCACGAGGTTATGCTGCAGCTCTATGGATCCCTGGTGAGACGACACTTGGAATATTGTGTTCGGTTCTGATCACCTCATTATACGTCGGACGGGGAAGCTTTAGAGAGGGTGCAGATAAGATTTATCAAGATGCTATCTGGATTGGAAGGCATGTCTTATGAAAAAAGGTTGAGGGAGCTGGGGCTTTGTTCATTGCAGTGAAAGAGGATGAGAGTTTACTTGATAGCTTTGTGTAAGATGTTGAGAGGCATAAATACAGTGGATAATAAAAGACATTTCCCCACAAAGTGGCATAATTTTAAGAAGAATTGGGAAGTTGTGGGGAGATGTCAGAGATAGTTTCTTTACAGATAGTAGTGGGTGCGTGGAATGCACTGCCAGTGGTGGTAGTGGATTCAGATCCATCAGAGACATCTAAGCGACTCTTGGAAACGCACATGGATGACAGTAAATGAAGGGCATGTTGGTTACTTTGATCTTAGAGTAGGATAAAAGATCCGACCAACATCATGGCCAAAGGGCCTGTACTGTGCTATACTGTTCTATAGTCTATGGACTGAAATGAAGAATTATATATTAGCAATATAGATTTTCAAAATTCTCTTCACATACTTAAGCATAAAGAGAAATTTGATCTTGCTATTTGACTGCTATCTGCAAAAATGAACAGGAATTGTTGCAGGGAAAAGTAATGAGGTTTTTCTAAATTTATAAGGCTGGGATTACACAGATCATTCAAATGAGCAAAAGTCATATTTTTAACAGTGCGTGTTGCATCAGAAATAATGGATTCTTTTGTAGGTGTGTTGATTGGAAATAAAATTGATTTTTATATTACTGTATAGGTACTAGGAAAGATTGGATTAAATTCAGATATAAAATTCACTGTAGTTGTTAGCAAGGCTACACAAAAGCATATAATAATTATTATCATGCAAATGCCTTAATAATTACTGTTAGAATTCTGAAAAAAAGATATATTGTACCATTTTTTCAAACATTCAATAAATTAAATTGTGAACCTCAGTATACTTGTTACCCAGACCAATTATTATGCAATTATTGTAATGGTAATGACTTAATAACTAATGCTAAAACCTAAACAGATAAATTGGTTCAATACTTTGTCAGCATGTTGCTCTGAAATTGATTGGATATTTATTAAGATCGGTAAACTGAGGGACAAAATATAATAGCTCGCTTGATAGAGTTGAAGGAAAAAAATGAGAGTGTTTATTGAACAGGATTGTTTTTGTTTAAAAATGCAGTTGATGCAACAATAATATATTTTCCTCCATTGATTTTCTTGTCGGGATATTTTTTTCAAAAGTTTTGTTATGATTCAATTTTGAGACACTTGTGTCAGAGTCTGCAAAGGGGAGAGTGAGAGAGAAAGAAATTTTTAAAAAGCAGAAAGGAAAGGAACTGGCGAGCAGAGGAGCTCCAACTGTAGTGTCTCACCCTGCTAACATCTTATTGCGTGAGCTGGAATGCAGACGAGTCAAGCAACAACCTGACACAGTCATACACACAGCATCATAGCTTACAATGTCCTAGACACCACCGTCACTATCCCTGTATGTCCTGTCCCACCGGCAGGACATGGATGCAACTGAAATGCTGGAACATGCAGTGTTATGGACTAAGATCTGCAGAATGTGATCAATGTGATTTATTTGACATTTCTCCAGAATATTAAACTCCAGTACAATTTGAAAAGTTATTAGCATCATCAGTATTGAACTACAAATGTCAGAAAAAAAAAATTATCAAGAAGTTACAGCACAGATCGAGGCCACTTGGCCCATCCTGTATTTATTGGCTGTAATACAACTCCCCAGGCTTTACAGCTTTTTGTACTCACCATTGAAAGCAACAATTTCAGACTGTGATCTCTGCCAAACATGCTTTTATAATCGGTTTTATAAATGTATTTCTTTGACAGCTGCACACCTTGTTCCCTGGTTTCTTTCCCAGCCCCTAATGCCATTCCCCGTGGCCTTGCGGGATGACCATTTCTGCTGTTTCATCTCTCCTGCCTTCCCACGTTTGACAGACTGTCTTTTTGTCCTTGTCTCAGCCCCACCTTGCTCGCAACCTGTTACATTTCTGTTGGTTCCCAGACCTCTGTAACTTTCACTACGTCCCCTGGGTCAATGGCGCGAGTTTGAATTCTCTTCCTCCTAAGATAATCAGAAATCTTTCCGATTGCAGTTTCCCCAGATTTTATTTTGAAAAGCAGTGCATTTGTTTCAGAGTCAAGTATTTGTGAGCCTTCATCCACAATTCCGAGCATTTGGATGCAATTTGTGACCTTCCCACAGATGTGTAACGTTACTGGATTAGCTATGCTAACATGGGCGCAGTGTGCAATTTAGATGGGTTGGGCTCGGCATGTTCAATGTAGGGTTATCTGGGTAGGGTGGGTGAGCAGGACATTGCAGACTCGATGGGCCAAATAGACTCTTTCTGCACCCAGTGGATTCTGAGATTCCAACTAGTTGTGATTGTTGTCCCATTTTCCTCATGCCAGGTTCATTCAACTCAGATACATATGATTCTGTGGGTGCTCACTCACTCCTTCCCTTCAGTTTTACATCAATTTCACACTGTGTGTGAGGGTGGGAATGGATTTCTAAATATTAATACAGCAAACGAAACCCCTCACAGGTCAGGAAATGTTTCTGCTACTTTCATCACTCACAAGGAACAGGAAAATAAAGGTTCAGTCACAATTCTTACAGGAACATAGCGGTTATAATCACCAGGAAAGGCTGAACAGCACAAAACGCTTTTCTCAAGAAAAGAGGAGGCTCAGAGACAGCCTGGTACAAGTAGAAAGCTTTGTGTCTGTGTTTCCAGAGATTTGTGGTTGAAATCATTGGGTTGGAAGGATTTTTCATTGCCCCAGATCATCAAAGGTGCTATCTAAATGTGCATCTTTCTCTCTATCTGAGTTAACAATCAGATTGACAGGTCAATGTCTGAGTGTCTTACCAAATCCCTGATTGAATCTGTCTCCCCCACAATCTCGGTTGCCTCACCACTCACTGGGTCATGGAGAACCTCTGCCGATACAATGAGAGCTGTCTTTGCTGTCACCGCTCCTCGTGCTTCCGCCTCATCCCCACTTCCCTTCTTTAATTTCCAGCTACCTCTAGTCCTCCCACATGGGCATATTGAATAGCATGACAGGAGAAAGGATTGAAACCGAGAGTACAATAGCCAGAATGAGAGAGGAAGAAGGAAATAAACGGTGATTGTGGATCCCAGGGGGTACAGACTCCAGGATTTGTCCTTGTGAGCATTCCCGCAGTAATACAAGACAGCATTCCATGATGAGAGTTAAATCCGGGTGGCAGGAGAGGGAGCCACTGAACATGAGCAGGTTTAGTTCAAACACAGGAGGTTTGTTCAGTCAGTAACAGTGTGTTCGACATGGAGGTTAAGTGAGCAATGAGGGGAAATGTTATCACAAGCTGCCGATGGATAACTTGCATTGGAACAGGAGGTGGCCATTCAGCCCCTCAACTCTGCTCTGCCATTCATGATGATCATAGCTGATGTGTGACCTAACGGACAACTTTCGAAACCCTCTAATTTCATCAATAAACTCCTCTGCAACAGACAAGATGAGTATTGTAAAACTAAACATCTGCAAATGCTGGGACATCAGAAACAAAATCAGAAATTGCTGGAAAAATTCAGTAGTTCTGGCAGCATCTGTGGAGAGTGAACCGTTCGTGTCCAGTGATCAGTCAGGTGACCAGCTGCAGCTGACCATTCTGCTGTTTCTGTAACACTGGAACGGGTTCTGGTGCGAGGGGAATGAGATTGTCAATAACAACTGAGGAAACAGGAGGACGTACTCAATCAGAATTATGAATTCACTTACCCCTCCCAGTGGGACACTCACCAATACAGTCACACTGCGGAGAGGCCATTCACCTGCCCCACGTATGGGAAGGGATTTACTTGATCTTACAATCTGCTGAGGCACCAGAGATGGAACAGAGGATTTAGACACTTCACCTACTCCATGTGTGAGAAAGGATTCATTCAAACCTCCCACCTGCGGAGACATTCGTGCATTCCCACCAGGGAGAGGCCATTCACCTGCTCAGTGTGTGGGAAAGCATTCACTCAGTCCTCTGACCTACTTAATCACCAGCGAGCTCACTCTGGGGAAAAGGTCGTTCACTTGTTTCCAGTGTGGGGGGAGATTCACTCAAATGCAACACCTGCGAAGTCCCCAGTGAGCCCACACAGGGGGAAGAGGTCATTCAGATGGTCTGTGTGGGAGAAGGGATTCAGTGATTCATCCTGCCTCCGAGACCCCAGCGGGTTCACACTGGGTAGGAGCTGTTCACCCCTCTGTATGACAAGGGATTTGCTGCGTCTTCAACACGATTGAGAGACCAGTGAGTCCTCACAGGGAAGTGGTCATCCCCCTGCTCCGTGTGGACTGCAGGACTCTGATTCTGATGTTACTGTCCATCAGAGTCAGGAGTGGACCTTGTACATGATGACACTGTTGGAGTATTGATGTTGTTGTTGTTTACCACATTAACTGAGCTGGAGTTGACTGAACTTCCATTGCCACTTTCTGAACCTCAGGATGTCTCTCTGGGCAGTAAGTCTCCACAAAAACCAATGTGACAAGGAGCAGGGATCATCTGTTTTGATTTAAATTGTGACTGTAGCACGGCTGTTTCACAGCATCAGGTACAAGGTTGGAGTCCAGCCTTGGTCAACAGCCTGTGTGGAGTTCCCACATTCTCCCCATTATAGTGTGGGTCCCCTCCAGGTGCTCTGGTTTCCTCCCACAGTCCAAAGATGTGCAGGTTAGTTGGATCAGTCATGCGAAATTGCCCACAGTGACCAGGAATGTGCAGACTAGGCAGATCAGCCATAGGAAATGCAGTATTACAGGGATGGAGTGTTCTGGGCGTGATGTTCTTCGGATGGTCGGTGGGGCTTGATGGGCCAATGCTCTCCTTCCTTACTGTCGGGATTCTATTCTATGATTGAGGATAAAGGCTTCACGGCAGGGTGTCCTTGGAGAAGGAGCATGTGGTGTGTATCAATGCTCTCGAAGCCTTTAGATAGAGGTGGGCACCACAGGGGATACAGTGCTTTATCTCCACCGCTGCCCCCTCCTCCCCCCAACTCTACTTTGATTTAGTCCCTTCCCACACTGTCACTTGTCATGGTTTTCTTTGCCCATAATGGGCTTTGTTTATAAATATTCAATTGGTTACACAAATGGTTTACTGCTGGTGATTATAGGTAATAGGTTAACAAAAAGAAAAATGATGTAATAATGATTTTGATGGTGGCAAGGTTGCTCAGCTGTATGTGATAACACTTCTGGGTCGGAGAAATGGGGAATAAAGAAAGCTTCACAGCTCACGGAACAAGAACTGAAAAGCAGTTAAATCAAACCAAAGGTTCAGACAGGGAGGGAATATTTCCCTGGAGTTTGGATAACTGGAAAGTGATGGTGTCCGGGAAGAGACAGGATTTTCTTCTAAAGGGCATTTGAAATTTTAAAAACTGTTATATTCAGATATTTTCAATTCTTTTACTTTTATTTATTGTGGAATAAACTTTAAGACAAGGTTAGCAAATTTGTTTTTTTTTTAATGTAAAAGACAAATGTTAAATAAAATCCATCAAACCAACCCTCACTGAAAACTGATGTGGACGTGCAATCTCCTGGAGAATCCCTGCCCTGCCTACTTCTTTCTACCCAGGCTCCATGGCTATATACATACCTGGGAGATAGCAGCAGGAGGCGGCCATTCGATTGTGCTCCACCATTCAATGGCAAACAGCTGACCATCCAGCTCAGTCTCCTGTTCCTGCTGTGTTCCAATCCCCTTTGATGACTTTACCTCGAAGAACTATATCTAAGTCCTCCTTTGGCTTCACTGCCTTTTGTTCGAGTGATGTTGCGGTGTTACTGTGTGGGTGTAGGCAGGAGTAATGTGATGGTGCTGCCTCCTGGAGGATGCACTCAACACCCCTCATCATCCTGCAGTAACATCAACCAGGTTTCAGCAACTCGAGATAGAAACCATTTCCAGGATATGGGCATCACTGGCTCAGCCAGCATTTATTCCCTATCTCTAGGTACCCTTGAGAAGATGGTACTGAGCTGCCGTCTTGACCCATTCGCAGTCCATTTGGTGCAGATAGACCGACAATGCTGGGAGGTAGAATGTTGCAGGACTTTGGCCGAGTAATTCCCCATCTTTGGTTTGTCAAATTCTGGATAACTCAATCACGATTGGCACAGGATTTTGAGATTTCAGTCTGCAAATCTTCACCATCTAGCACCCTATATAAAGGAATAGGTACAGATTAGAAATTCAGAACAGATCATTCTCGTTTCTCTGGAATATTTTTCCCCTTTGTTCCCCCGAAGCTGTAACCCTCCAGCCCACTTACTCTCTCCCACATTCTGACTCTGCTACCCCCGAAAGTGCACCCTCCCCATTCTCATGGAGTTACTGATAAACAGATCCATGCCACCACTTCCCGTCCCTGGTTAGACTCTGCGCCCTTTCTGGGTCCACTTCCTTTCCCTTCAGTTGCTGCAAGTCAATAATGTAACAGCAGAATGAAACAAAAGGGAACAGAAAGGGAGGTGGCAGATCCTGGACAGAAGAGGAACCTTCAGTTTGGGAGAATGGGTCAGATCCCTCTTTGTTTCCCATTGGTCGATTCCCAGTGTTATGACAAGTTGGGAATGGAACTTGGTCCCATGTGGGTGTAGTCATACTTTGACCCAACAAATCCAATACTACAAGCAGATGAATCCCTTCGCCAGCCAAAGTGCGAAATGCTTTCCTTTAGTTACCCCGAAGCACATGCTCCAAAACCCGCCGACATTCTGTCCGTGTACAGTACTGGTTTTCCACGCACACGTGTGGTCCCTGCCTCAGGGACTGTGGGAGTTGTAGTCCCCATGAAGCCTCTGGAGATCTGTCTCTGAAAAGTGAAAGAAAGTGTGGGCTGGAGGGTGTTGTGTATAGGATATCCGTTCAGACACACAGGACATGTGGGCTGTCACTGGGTTTTACTGAGACATCCGTTTAGACAACCCGATTTCTGACGTAAGAAATACACATTCAGCCAATTGCGGGGTGGGGAGGTTAATAATGGGCAGCAGATTTTAAGCAGAGGTGGCTTAGTGGCTAGCACTGCTACCTCACAGCGTCAGGGACCCTGGTTTGATTCCAGCCTTAGGCAACTATGTGGAGTTTACACATTCTCCCCAAGTCTGCATGGTTTTGTTCGGTGCTCCAGTTTCCTCCCACAGTCCAAAGATCTGCAGGTGAGGTGGATTAGTCATGCCAAATTGCCCACTGGGTCCATGCATGAGCCGGTTAGGCAATTAAAAATGGGAAATGCAGGGTTACAGGGAATGGATGGGTCTAAATGGAATGCTCATCATAGGGTGTGGACTCGATGGGTGAATACCCTGTTTCTGTATTTTGGGGACTATTCTATTCTCATGAAGAAGAATGTATCTGTCTCGATGTGTTTGAACCTGTGGAATTCCCTACTCAAAATGCGGTGGATGCCAGGACATGAGCAAATTTAACGAAGAGATACAGATTTTTAATTTGCAATGAGTTGAAGGGTGAGGGAGAGTAGGCGGGAAAATCCAGCTGACTGAGGTGAGCTCAATCCTCATGGTATTGAATGGTGGAGCTGGTTCGAAGGGCTGCATTGCCTCTGCTGTGCCCAGTGCTTCCCTTCTTACGGTAATAACTGGAAAGCTGAATCCAAAACTCACCACCATCGCCAAAGATTTTCGGAAAAAGCAGAATAGTTAGGTGGATTAGCGTTCCAAACTTAGATAGTGAGGAAGCATGTAGGAGATAATGATCTTGCAATTTTAAACTGAGGGGAGACAGTGATTTATGGTTTTAGATTGTGAAGGACATTCACAGCGTCCAGAATACTCCGTTGTGAATATCTATCCTATACTTTATTACAAAGCCAAGGTCTCTGACAATGAAACCCAAAACACCCAAGAAGCATCGCCTCACCTCGTAATCGGATAAAAGACTTGTGATAAGTCTGGTTGAATTTAGAACACAGATGGAAAGCGAGAAGATTAAATCCAATCCCAGGATCCTATGCTTAAACAAAGGAGACTACAATAGGATGAGGCAGGAGTTGGTTAATGTAGACTGGAAGTAAAGACTTTACGGTGGGACAGTTGACAGACATTGGAGGAATATCAAAGAATTTTTCGAAGTGCTCAGCAAAAGTATATATCAGTGAAAAGGAAGGACTGTCGGAAAAGGAGTAATCTGCCATGTGTGTCTAATGAAATAAGAGAAGCTATTAAAGTGAAATAGAAGGCATACAAATTGGCAAAGACACCAAGAAAAAAATTAGGAGATTAGAAAACTTCAAAGATCAACAGACAGCTTGATGGGATTGGGGATAAAAAGTGATGAGTAGCTATCCCAGGGCCGGAATAGCAGTTTACCCTGCTAATGGGGAGCCTATTGTGTGGGGAACATATGGCCTCTGTAATTGTTGAAGCACTTAACTGTTACCACAGAGATAATCCTGATCAAGTTAAAAATCACAGCACACCCCAAAAGCTTGTACTTCCAAATAACCCTGTTGGACTATAACCTGGTGATGTGTGGTTTTTAACTTTGTCCACCCCACCCCAACCCCAGCTCCTCCACATCAGAATCCCGATAGACAGCCCCTCTGAAACTGAAGCGACTGTCAGGTACTTGAGGGAGCCACGGGGTCGTGGGGGGACGGATGTGTGGTTTAACCACAAAGCGCTGAACTGAACTAGCCTTTTGAACTGCCATTGTCATGTAGATAATATTGAGAGACAGTCTGTATTCAAAAGTCACAAACCACAAAGGTAGAAGAATGGGAGCCGTACATTGGACCTGATGCTGCCGAAAGGCATTTTGCACGTAAAATATCCAGGTAACTACCATGACTCATCAATAAAGTCTCAAAGAAGACCTCACAGAGTCTGTGCCTAGTTATTCCTATCCAGCAGGGTTCATGAATATGAGGACACAGCAGTCAGTCTTTACAGTGGAGAACACGAAGAACATGCAAGTAATTGATAAGGAAACTGAGGAAGGTGAGGACTTTAAAACAACCATTATCATGAAAGAGTTAGAGCTGGGCAAGTTAATGGAGCTAAAGGTACACAAGTCTCCTTGCCCTGATGGAATACATTCCAGTATACCAACAGAGTTAGTGGGAGAAATAGCAAATACACTTAGGGCTGTAGAATCCTACAGCAGAGACAGGCGCTTTGGCCCAAACTGGCCCATGCCGACCAGAATGCCCATCCACGCTAACCCCATTTCCCTGCACTTGGTCCATCTGCTTCTGACCCTTTTCTATCCATGTATTTGTCCAAATGCCTTTCACATGTTGTTAATGTACCCACCTCAACCACTTCCACTGGCAGCTCATTCCATATACATACCACCCTCTGTGTAAAAGAGTTGCCCCTCAGCTTCCCTTTGATTCTTTCTCCACTAACCTTAAACTGATGCCCTCCAGTCCTTGGTTCCCTGGGAAAAAAGACTGAGTGCATTCACCTTACCCATGCCTCTCATGATCTTATACACTTCTGTAAAATATTCCCCCTCGGTTTCCTCTGCTCTAAACAAAAAGGTCCTCGCTTGTCCACCCTCTCCCTATAACTCAGACCCCTGAGACCTGGCATTATCCTTGTAAATTTCTTCTGCACCTTCCCAGTTGAATAACTGAAACCTCCACTGCACTCATCACATTTCCCGTATTTCCCCACGGGGCACTGGAACCGATGTGACAACGCCAATGGATTACAATCCATGATCGATAATTCACTCCGTTACAACAATCCCATTTTCACAGCTTTTTTCATGATGCAGGAATCCTTTTGTCTTTCTGATTTCATGGTAAATTGTCCTCATACAAAACCAATCTGGGGCTGAACTGTTCCTGGGAAATATGCCATGATTTTTTAGACTTTCAAAAACCAATGAAATTTCTCTCCTCAGTCCCCACGCTAACATGGACTTCGCTGTCTCAGTACTTTTTTCCAGCCACACTGACATTTGAAATATTCGCCCACAGACAGAATGCACACCTTTCATTCCAGACGAAAAGGCCAATGATATTCAGATCGGCACGGATCCAGAACATGAAGTTCAATTTGAATTTCTCAACTACAAATCCTCCCTTTCAGTACTCAACAACAGAGAAAACAGAAAGTGCTGGAGATCCTCAGCAGGTCTGGCAGCATCTGAAATGGTGACAGATGCAGGAAACATTGCAGCCTTGAAGAAGTGTTTAGATGATAACACCAGGCATGTGTGCTTGATGACCAGTATGGAGAAGATGGAGGCATTGTATTCAACAATTTTCTACCAGAGACTCTGACACCATTTAATTCTGTATTTCTCCGAGATTCCCTCTTCTCAGAAGCAGGCAGGAGTGGGAAGCAGGGGAGAATGTAAATGATGTGTGACCTTCCGAGTGAGAGGATTTGAGTACAGGAGCAGGGATCCCTTGCTGGAAGGGCCTTGGTGAGACCACACCTGTGTGTACCTTTGTTCCCCTTTCCCAAGGAGAGCTATCCTGGTTATTGTGAGAGAGTAAAGGTGGGTCATCAGCCTGACTCCTGGGATGTGAAGATAGTTGAGGGTTGCAGATCCTGGAAGTCAGGGTCAATACAATGTGGATCTGGAGAAGTGCAGCAGGTCAGGCAGCATCAGAGGAGCAGAAAGGTTGATGATTTGGTCAGGACCCTTTGTCAGTCTCGATGAATAGTCCTGACCCGAAACGTCAACTTTCCAACCCCATCATATTCATACTGGTTATCAAGCTCCTATTTATTGTTGTCCCACGTTCTAGCACTCAGCGTGTAACTGATATTGTAGTGCTTGGTGTGACTTCTTCAAGGCTGCAGCAGTGCCCACCCGAACCCTGACCATTGAATCCCCTGTCACTATAGCCGAGTTTCCTCTCTTTCCTCCCGCTCTGTGCAGCAGAGCTCTGTGTGGTGTCATGAACCTGGCTGTTGCTGATTTCCCGAGAAGTCACCCCACCCATTTCCACCCTTACAGAATCCCAAGCAGTATACAGTATCTGTTTGAGAAGGGGATGACCACTGGGAACTCCTGCACTCCCTTCCTGAGCCTTTTACTTGATCTGGTGGTCATCCATTCCCTTTCTGCCTGTGTAACCCTCGCCTGCAGTGTGACGGACTCACTAAACGTGCTGTCCATAACATTCTCAGTATCGCAGATGCTCCACAGTGAGTCCACTCTCAGCTCCAACTCTGAAAAGCAGTTTCCCAGCAGATGGACGCACTTCCTGCACACACAGCCGTCAGGGACACTGGAAGCGTCCCTTATTTCCCACATTGTGCAAGACGAGCACACCACGGCTCTGAGGTGCCCATTCACAATATCTCTCTACATTCATCTAGTTACTCCCATTAAGCGAATTTAAAAGAGTGAGCAATCTTCTTTCACTTTAAGCATGCCCATTATAATAACAAAAAAAATCTTTACTTAAGCTGATATGTCATACTTTAAAAACTTAAATACTCCACAGGTATCACTGACAAATTGGCTATTCCCATTGGGACTGTGAATTTCTGAAAGGCCTGAACTAAAACTGAGTTTCAGCTTCAACTTCTCCGTGTCTCATCTCACTATTTACACCCAACTCCAAAACACTCTCATTGAGCCAAGCAGCACTATTAGTGCAGCCCTGCCATTTTCATTGTCTGTTCACACCTACACTGCCCTCAGCCTCCTGTACTGTTCCAATGCACCTCAATGGGAGCTCAGGACCAGCATTGCATCTTTCAATTTAGCCCTTTGTAACCCCAGAGTTAAATGGTCTTCAGCAGTTTCTGAATGAATAGACAGTTGTCAGAATCTGGAACGTTCCATCTGAAATGGTGATGGAATTTGAGTCCACAAAGAATTTCAAAGAGAAACGTGCAGAGAATTGGAAGTAGGGATTTTACAGATTTACATTATAAAATGGATGATTGAGACTAAATCTGACAGTTCCTGCAAAAAGACGAGGTGCAATTTGGATAAATCTGTGCTCTCTCTCGGGCCAATATCTCCTTCCACAGCTGCAGGGCCAATAATTGAACACATACCCCAAGGGTGATACAACCATGGACTTGAACATCTTTCTGATTTTGGCTTGACAAAAATATTGAAGATAATTTCCCACAGACAGAACAGACAAACCTTTCTCGTTCCACAGTTTAATGCCAATGATATTCAGATCCTGATGACTCCGCTAAATATAAAAACATGTTTTTTGAGATCCCAGTCTCAATTATTCTCAATTAATATCCTATAAAATGAATTCACAAAACAAAGCTCACAGTCAGTGCAAGATGAATCGTGAAGGCAAACACTTCTCTTGGTATGTGTTTGATGTGTAAATGTTCCTCTTCAAATCACTCCGCCCCCACCCAGGAAGAGGACACGTGCAAGCTCCTTGCGGTACCTTACCCCAAATAAAGATGGCGGCCATAACCCAGGTCCTCTCACTGACTGAGGCCCAAGACATGTTCCCTTTTGCTGCAAACGTGGGACCAAGAGTTTCTAATTCAGACTAACGACCTGCACAGAGTGTAACTAAACCCTCCTAGTCTACATTGATACATTTCATCCGGTTTCTGCTGCACTCTCCCCTTCCCGCCTCCTGCACACACCAAGGGTCATCATGGGTCCAGGGACCCTTCCTCAGAACCGATGACAGCTGGGAAAATTAGAATCTCTTCAGGAAACAGGCCCTTCGGCACAACAATTCCACACCCACCCTCCGAAGTTAATCCCACCCAGACCCATTCCCCTATCCTATTACTCTCCATTTCCCCAGACTAATGCACATCCCTGAACACTACGGGAAATTTTGCTGGGCTAACTCACTTGACCTACACATCTTTGGACTGCAGGAGTTAGGGGTTAAAGAGTAACTAATAGGTGGGGACAGAGTCCAAAGAAAGACAGGAACATTTGGAAAGGCAAAGGAGTGGGAAGTTGGAAAGCTGTTAATGGAGGAGACAGGAACCTTCGAGCATCTCCGTGGCGGTGGTGGAAATGGTGGCTGATGATCTACATTGTGCCGCAAAAAAGACCCTGAGCTTCCAGTTGCCTGCTCTTTAACACACAAGACTGTTCCCTGTCCAACATCTCTGTCTCATGCTTACTGCAGTGTTCCAATGAAGCTTGATTCAAGCTGGAAGAACACTTCAGAACATACCAAATGGCTTCCTATTTCAAGGACTGAAATTTCCCCTCAGATGTGGTCAACAATGGCCTCCAGTGTATCTCCTCCACTTCCCACACCACTACCCTTGAACCCCATCCCTCCAAATGCAACAAAGTTGGAATCCGACCATCCTCACCTTCCTCCCAGATACAACGCATCATCCTCTGCTATTTCCACCACCAGATCAAACCACCTGAGATATATTTCCCTCCCCGCTCCTTTCAGCATTCCACAAAGACAATCCCCTCTGTGACTTCCACGTTAGATCACGCTCCCCACCAACCCATCCTCCACTCCAGGCACCTTCCCTTGCCACTGCAAGAGGTGGAAAACCTTTTCCCACACCTTCCCCTCACCTCCATCCAAGGCACCACAGAATCCTCCCACATCCAGCATAGATTTCCCTGCCCACCTAAACACCTCATCTATTGTGTCCTTTGCTCTCAGGATGTCAAATTGTGGAATATTTCAGGGAACATTTCTGGGACACATGCACCAACCAACCACACCGCCCTGTGGCCGACCACTTCAGCTACCCGCCCACACCACCCCCCAACCCCGCCGCAAAATCCGAGCCACCCGATACCTGGAGGAAGAACACCTTGGGAACTTTCAACTACACGGCATCAAGGTTTCCTCATCTCCCCTCCCCACCTTATCTCAGATTCAACCCTCCAACTCGGCACAACCCTCTTGAACAGTCCCACCTGTCCATCTTCCTTTCCAATTATCCATTCCACCCTCTCACCACTACCCCCATCTACAACGACCTATTGCCTCTCTAGCTCCCTTTCCCCAACCCCAAACACACCTCCCTATTTATCTCTCAGCCGTATTCCACCACCCACATTTCTGATGAAGTGCTGACATGCCCAATACGTCAACTTTCCTGCTCCTTGGATGCTGCCTGACCTGCGGTGCTTTTCCAGCACCACACTTTAATATAAGCTGGAAGAACAACACCTCATCTTCCATTCGGGGACCCTGCAATCCTCTGGCTTCAACATCAAATTTAATAATTTTAGGTCCTGAACTCTTCCACGTCCTAGTGTCTTTGCCCCCTACCCCACATACCAGGCCTTGTTATTACGTAGCCTTCCATTACACATTACCTATGGTTAGCCACTAACAGTCCCCATAAACAGCTATTCACCCTCCCCCTCAGATCGTTATCCACTCCTTTGTCCAACTGCTCTTATCTCTCTCTTTGGACTCCATCCCCACCTATCATTTACTCCTTAACCCCTACCATCTGCATAAAAGCCGACATTTTCTCTCAGTAACGTCAGTTCCTGAGGAAGCGTCACTGGATCGAAAATGCGAACCGATTTCTCTTCACAGATGCTGCAGATCTGCTGAGCTTTTCCCGTACCTTCTGGTTGTTGTGTGTGATTTACAGCATCCGCAGTTCTTTTGGTTCTAATTTACTCGGAGTATCTAATTCAGGTCCAGCAGACTGAAAGTGTTTATCAACCTTCCTAGTCCACACTAACTCCATCTCTCTCCCAGTATCTGCTGGTCTCTCCCACTCCTTCACATTCAGTCCCCCCTCACAGTGACTCTGCCCCTGCAAAGCTCATGGTCATGTGTTGGCCTGCTGGACCCACCCCTCATTCATTCCCATTGGCTGGAGGACCACGCCGACTCTCCTATTGGTCTGAAGCTGTGTCAATCAGCCAGGCCCCATTGTGACCTGAGTGGTGGGATCCTCCCAGGTGCCTCAAAGGCTGAGGAGTGACCTCATAGAGGTTCATAAAATCATGAGGGGCATGGGTAGGATAAATAGACAAGGTCGTTTCCCTGGGGTGGGGGAGTCCAGAATGAGAGGGCATAGGTTTAAGATGAGAGGGGAAGAATTTAAAATGGATTTGAGGGGCAATTTTCTTTCCCACTGAGGTTGGTGCGTGTATGGAATCTTCTGTCAGGAAGTGAAGGATGTTGGTACAATTATACCATTTGGCATCAGGATGGGTTTATGAATAGGAAGGGTGCAGAGTGATATGTGCCAAGTGCTGGCAAATGAGTCTAGATTAGGTTGGGATATCTGGTCAGCATGGACCAGTTTAACCAAAGGGTTTATTATCATGCTGTACATCTCTACAGCTCTGCCCTGTGATGAGCTTCATCATTCACAGTGAATGGGTCAGTATCACAGAGCACAGGGGCTGGGGGCTATTCCGCCCATTGGGGCTGTAGTCTCTCCCTTTGAAGATGGTGCCAGTCAGTCCCAACTCACCTCCCATTTGGACATAGCCCTCCAAATCTTTCCTTAAAAATGTTAAATTTCAAATTTGTTTTGACAATAACTATTGAATCTGCACCCAGCTGTCTTTCAAACTATCCCAGATTTTCAGAACTTAGTGAGTAAAATAATCTTCACATTTTTCTTTGAATTATTTGCCAGTTACCTGAAAATAGTTACTAAAAATTGTGACGTTAAAAATTTCTCACTCTGTCTCTCTGTAAATGAAATACCCTGGAAACTAATCAACTCCTGTTCGAAATCACTGCTTAACCTTCTCAGCTCCAAGGAGAATTGTCTGACCTTCTGCTAACTCTCCATAAAAGAGAAACCTATCTTAATTTTAATTTATTAGTGCCATAGAGATTTACAGCACAGAAACAGACCCTTCAGTCCAACTTGTCCATGTCGACCAGATATCCTAAATTAATCTCGTCCCATATGCCAGCACTTGGCCCATAGCCTTCTAAACCTTTCCCAATCACATATCCAATGAGATGCCTTTTAAATGTTGTAACTGTACCAGCCTCCACACTTTCTCTGGCAGCTCATTCCATACACATACCACGTTCAGCTTGAAACTTTGCACCTAATAATCCTTTTCAATCTTTTCCCTCACGTCTGTGCTTTCTAGTTTTGGACTCACCTATACAGGAATAAGACCCTGGCTACTTATCCTATCCATGCCCCTAACGATTTTATCAACCTCTGTGGTCACCTGTCAGCATCCGATTCTCCAGTGAAAACAGTCTCAGTCTATTCAGCCTCTCCCTATAGCTCAATCCCTCAACCCTGGCAACATCTTAGCATCTTTTCTGAATCCTTTCAAGATTCACAATATCATTCCAATAGCGGGGAGACCAGGACTGAAAGCAGAGTTCCAGAAGTGGCTGAATGAATGTCCTGTACAACTGCAAAATGTCGTCACAACTCCTGTACTCAATGCACAGACCAATAAAGGCAAGTACACCAAACACTTTCTCCACTACCCTGCCTATCTATGATTCCATTTTCAAGGAAATATGAAACTGCACTCCAAGGTGTCTTTGTTCAGCAACACTCCCCAGGACATTCCCATTAAGTGTATAAGTCCCACCCTAATTTGCTTTTCCAAAATGCAGAACCTCACATATATCTAAATTAAACTTCATCTGCCACTCCTCAGCTCATTTGATCGGAGTCTCATTGTACTCTCAGGTAACTTTGCTGTCCACTGCACCTCCAATTTTGGTGTCTATTGTAAACCTACTCAGCATAGCTCCTATATTCACATAGAAATCATTTACATAAATGGCAAAAAGCAGTGGACCCAGCACCCAGCCTGACAGCTCATCGCAGGCTTCCAGTCCAAAAAGCGCCCTCCACTATGACATTGACTGCTCAGCAAGGTTAGAGCTCATGGCATACAGGAAGAATTAACCATTTGGATACAGAACTGGCTCAAAGGCAGAAGACAGAGGGTGGTGATGGAGGGTTGCTTTTCAGACTGGAGGCCTGTGACTAGTAGAGTGTTACAATGATCACTGCTGGATCCACTACCTTTCGTCATTTATATCAATGACTTGGACGTGAACATAGGAGGTATAGTTAGTGAGATGACACCAAAACTGGAGGTGTAGTGGACAGTGAAAAACATTACCTCAGAGTACAATGGGATCTTGATCAGATGGGTGAATGGGCTGAGGAGTGGCATTTTGGGAAAGCAAATCTTAGCAGGACTTATACACTTAATGGTAAGGTCCTGAGGAGTGTTACTGAACAAAGAGACCTTGGAGTGCAGGTAGATAGGATAGTGAAGGCGGCATTTGGTATGCTTTCCTTTATCGGACAAAGTATTGAGTACAGGAGTTATGAGATCATGTTGCAGCTATATAGGTCATTGGGTAGGCCACGTTTGGAACGCTGCGTACAAATCTGGTCTCCCTCCTATTGGAAGGATGTTGTGAAACTTGAAAGGGTTCAGAAAAGATTTACAAGAACGTTGCCAGGGTTGGAAGATTCGCGCTCGGCTGAGGGTTGAATAGAGGTTGAATAGACTGGGGCTGTTTTCCCTGCAGCGTTGGAGGCTGAGAGGTGATCTTATCTATGTATATAAAAACATGAGGTGCATAGATAGGATAAATAGACAAAGTCTTTTCCCTGGCGTGTAGGATCCCAGCACTAGAGGGCATAGGTTTACGGTATGAGGGAAAAGACTTTAAAGAGACTTGAGAGGCAACGTTTTCACACAGAGCGTGGTACGTGTATGGAATGAGCTGCCAGAGGAAGTGATGGAGGCCATTACGATTGCAACATTTAAAAGGCATCTTCATGTGTATATGAATAGGAAGGATATGGGCCGGGGGTGCTGACAGGTGGGACCAGATTGCATTCGGATATCTGATCAGCATATACTGGTTGGACCGACGGGTCTCTGTTTCTGTGCTGTCCATCTATGACTCTTTGACCTTCCAGCCAATTCCGTATCCAAACAGCTAGTTCTACCAGAATTCTATGGCGTTGAACCTGCTAACCAGTGTGTTATGTGAAACCTTGTGTCTTCCTCAAGTCTAAGTTAATGATTTCAATGCACAAAGCCATGCTGACTCTCCCTAATCATTTCTTGCTTTTCCAATGACATGTAAATCCTGTCCCTGAGAATCCCTTCCAACAACTTCTCTGCCACTGATTTCAGGCTCACCGGTCGATAGTTCCCTGGCTTTTCCTCACCACCCTTCTCAAATAATGGCACCAGTCTTCCAGCACCTCACCTGTGGCGATCAATGATACTAATATCGCAGCGAGGGGCCCAGCAAAAGCTTCCCTAATTACCCACAAAGTTCTGGGATTCACCTGATCAGATTCCAGGGATTTATCCACCTTTATGCATTTTAAGACATCCAGTACCTCCTCCTCTGTAATATGTACACTTTCCAAGTTATCACTATTTATTTATCCAACTTCTCTAACTTCCATATCCCTTTTCAGTAAAAACTGAGAATCTCTTCCACCTCCTACTGTTCCATAGACAATCTTGTTGATCTTTGAGGGTCGCTATTCTCTGCCTAGTTATTCTTTTGTCTTTAGTGTATTTGTAGAATTTCTTTGGATTCTCCTTAAACCTATTTCCCAAAGATATCTCATGTCCCCTTTTTTGCCTTCTGGTTTCCCGCGAGTATACTCCTACTGCCCTATAGTCCTCTAGGGATTCACACACACACAGTGGAATGTACCTGCCATATCCTTCCTTCATTTTCTTGACCAGAGCCTCAATTTCGCAGGTCATGCAACATTCTCTGCACCTCCCAGCCTTGGCCTTAACAGGAACATACTGTTTGTGTACTCTCATTGTCGCAGGCCTATGGAGGCAATGGCAGATGAGGACAGAGAAACAATCATTATCAGTAAAGAGGTAGTGTTGGGAAAGCTAACAACTCATCCTTATCTCTATAATTCCTCTCTAGCCTCAGAACTATCACTATCTCTGCATCAAAAACATCGCAATCTCTGCAACATCCTCCAATCTCTAATCTCCTCCAGTCTCAACACCCTCTCTGTTTTTAATCTTGTCCACCCTCACAAATCTCTGTGATGTGCCTTTCTTTAATTCCAGCCTTCAGGATAACCCATTTTTATTTCAGATTCCTGCACCCAGAGCTCCACAATGTCCCGCTTAACCTCTGTCACATTTTCCTCCAAAAAACATTAATCAATCATGTATCATCTATTCTAATATCACCTTATCTGACCTGGTTTCTATTGTGGCTTGTCATATTCCTATATTATGCGTCTGTGGTCTACATGACAGAAAATGGTTTTGTGGTCCATTGGGTTTCTGCTGTAAAGAAATCTCCCAGCTAACTATTTTAATCCCATTTTCCAGCACAGAGCCCATAGACCTGTCAGCCTTGGCCTTGCAAGTGTGTTCCTAAATAGATTTTAAACGCCATCGGGATTTCTGTCTCTCACTCTCTTCCAGACAGAGAGGTTTAGTGCAACTGTTGCTCTATGCTGTCACCCACAGAGTTCAGAGCAGATGGGTCTGTGCGAACCACAGATCGCCCACACATTGTGAAGGATGGCAGGGTCCCTGAGAGGGGGCACAGGAGATTTACCAGGATGGTTCAAGGAATGGGGGATCTTAGTTGCAGAATTTGTGGGACTTTTTTAACATTAATTGTTCACATGACATGTGTGTTGCTAATACACATCAAGAATAACCATCCACAATTTATGGACTCTCCTTTGCAACCTCTCCCCTTGCCTGCGCTGTGGTAATATTCAGGTTAACCACTACCAGATATCTCTCTCTAATGAGAGAGCAGTCCTATGGTCTGGGAGGACAATGCTGACTTGATCTTTTACACAGTGATGCCACTGTGCCTCGAGGGTGGGGAGAGGGAATACTGATTGTTTAGATTATATTAGATTACATTACAGTGTGGAAACAGGCCCTTCGGCCCAACAAGTCCACACCGACCCGCCGAAGATCAACCCACCCATACCCCTACATTTACCCCATACCTAACACTACGGGCAATTTAGCACGGCCAATTCACCTGACCTGCACATCTTTGGACTGTGGGAGGAAACCGGAGCACCCGAAGGAAACCCACGCAGACACGGGGAGAACGTGCAAACTCCACACAGTCAGTCGCCTGAGGCGGGAATTGAACCCGGGTCTCTGGCGCTGTGAGGCAGCAGTGCTAACCACTGTGCCACCGTGCCGGGAAACCACTCAGGTACAGTGCTTTATCCTGGAGGATGTTCCCTTTCTTTAATATTGCTGGGGGGGTGGGGGGGTGCACTGATGCAGGCAAGTGGAGAATGTTCCAACACAACCCTCAGGTGTACCTGATAGAGAGCAAACAGACATTGGGGAATCAGGGGTTTGGAAAAACAGATTGTTCTTCTTGTAGCAAAGGAAATTTGGGGAGCTGTGACAAAGCGGTTTACAAAAGTTACACGTTATAATAATAAACCTTACACCCATCAGCTCATTATACAAGGATTACAGGACACATGCTGAAGATTTGGGAAGATCTATTGAGAAGATGGTTTGATTCAAAGGAGAACGTTTATTCAGCAAATGGTATTGATCTGGAACACAATACTCTCACACAATATGAATATCTAGGGCCTGATGAATGGAGTAATTCTGTCAGAGTTTGGCGTTACAATGACTAAGATTACCATCTGAATACCTGCCTGTAATATAAGTTTATAAAATCCGTCACTGTCAGTTCAACTTTGAAACTCATACAATCCCCTCCTCCTGGCCCAGGATGACTGTACACATTACCCCTGGTGGAGGTTAGCAGGCACGTCGAGGGCAAATCTATGTGGGTTTCTTTGAAGTTCCACCTTGGGACTTCATGTGACTGAACATAGGACAGAATGTCCCAAGATTCAGTGAGATATGGAGAGCAGGATTTGCTTCCTTTTCTTTCCTTCCGTTCTGCCGCTGTGCCTCCTCAATAAGACATGGGGTGTGAAAGGCTCATGCAGCTTGATGGCCAAGATGTCTCCATTCTGATCAATGGGCAGCAAGCTCCTCCCAGTCATGAAACAGAGTATCCCTGAAAGATAGCAACTGCGCATGCTTCCCACTGCCCAGTGCTTCCAGTAAATGTTTCGAATAATGACGGGGGAAACCTCCTAGAAAAGGCATAACAGGAAAGTTTCAAAAGGATTATAAACAGCTTACAGAGAGATATTCACAGGAAACGTGGGCAACAAGTTGGCAAATCGAGTATAACTTGGGATAAACTGTAGAAAGCTGCACCACAAAGGGACTGGGGAAAAATGAGCAGGAAACACAGAAAGCTAGCACACAGTTACAACATTAAATCAGGAAGGGGAATGGAATGCTGTCCCTTATTTCAAAGAGTTTGCCATATAAGAGTTTGGAGTATATACCTTAGGACAACTAAACAAATGGCGAGTGAGACCACATCTGGAGTAACGTGAACAGATTTGGTCGCTTTAGTTAATGAAATAGAGCAGTTTATTGGAGGCAATTCAGAGGAGATCCATTGGGATGATCCCTGTTTTGAAGGAATCATCTTGTAAGCAAAGGCTGAATAAGTTGGGAATCTACTCACTGGACTTCGGAAGAATGAGAGGTGATCTCTTCGAAACATACAGGATTCTGTCGAGGTTTGACAGGGTAAATATGGAGAGGATGTGTCCCATTACGGGTGAGTCTTGAACCAGATTCTGGGTCAGTCGCGGAATCAAGGGTTCTGTTTCAGATTTGTCAAGTTAAAGACAACACCGACACAGGTTAGGGTTTCAGTAGCAATGGAGCTGGGGTGAGGAGGAGACAAGCAACGTTTTAGAGATTGGAATTCCTGGTGTTTGTGATTGTGTAGATGTCTGATCAGAAAGTCACCTTGGGGTCAGATATGAAAGCAATATTGTGAAGAATGTAGTTCTGCCTCAGACAGTTCCCAATGAGAGGGAGGGACACAGTAGTAAGGGAAATGAATTTGGAATAGCAACTGAAGGCAATGGGTTTAACAATTATACTGTTTCATTGGAGTGAATTGCAGCTAATCGAAGCGTGGTAAGCAGTTTGATAACTGAGTAATAGTGGAGTAATGGAGACAGATGATGGGGAGGGAGAGCTGGACACTGTCAGTGTACATGTGAAACCTAACACAGTGCTTTTGGGCGATGTTACCTCCTGGCAGTATGTAGGTGAGAAACAGGACGGACCAAGGATAGATCCTGGAGGGACACCAAATACAATGAATTCAGAAAGGAAAGGGAGAGTGGAGATTAGATTAGATTAGATTACTTACAGTGTGGAAACAGGCCCTTCGGCCCAACAAGTCCACACCGCCCTGCCGAAGCGCAACCCACCCATACCCCTACATTTATCCCTTAGCTAACATTACGGACAATTTATCATGGCCAATTCACCTGACCTGCACATCTTTGGACTGTGGGAGGAAACCGGAGTACCCGAAGGAAACCCACGCAGACACGGGGAGAACGTGCAAACTCCACACAGTCAGTCGCCTGAGGCGGGAATTGAAGCCGGGTCTCTGGCACTGTGAGGCAGCAGTGCTAACCACTGTGCCACCGTGCCGCCCATAATTGTCCATGGAGCAGGATTTTCCAATGATGGTGAGGTCAAATATTAGGTTTTAGCAAAATGGGAGAGAAGGACATTACGAGAAAAGACAGACAGACAGATCATGGAACAATATCTGTGAATTGCAAGGGGGGAGGGCGGTGACAAGCAGGAGGATGAGGCAGAGATTTGGAATGTCCATGATTTAGCTACACTCGGGTGAATGTTCAAGATGACCTCTAATAAGGCTTGACAAGAGACTCTAGGAAATGCAAGTTTAGGACTAAAATGAGGAGCACCCTTGTGAGGCAGTTTGGCTCGGTGGGCTAGTGGAGAAGGAGCGAAGAAGCAGAGGCAGCTGATCGGATTGTCTCAATGTTATTGACAGAGAAACTCCATGTGCTCCTCACTCTTGTTGTTGGAGGGGAGGATGGAGGAGGCAGGATAATGGATATTTATTTATTTCCAAAACAATAAACACAACCTGTGATAGTGATTCTAAAAATAAGTGAACAAACCTGTCGTATTTATCATTTATCAAGAATATTAAAATATATAACTGAAGTTCAGGTTTCAATCCCAAATTGATTGAGGGTGGCTCTGAAGTCAAGAAAAAAATAACTGGAATGAAGAATCTACTGTTTGCCATGGAACCATTGGGGATGTTTTTCTGCCATTGACAATGTCCTTGAGGGAAAGAAACCCGACAGCGACCCATCAAGTCACTCATTGTATTAATCACTGCACAGTCTCAACAAAGGAATGAAACTGGATGTACCACATTACATCTACCAATGCATTAGCAAATACAACCACACAATCAGCCCTCTTGACCCTGCAACTTCCGCCTCACTGTGGGCCAACAACAGCAGCAGAACTGTACTCCAGCCCAATCTGAAACTCATGGCCTGATATCCCCCACTCAACCATTATCATCAAGCCAGGGAAATCAACCCTGGTTCAATGGTGAATGCAGGAGGGCATGCCAGGAGCAGTACCAGGCATTCCTAAAAATGAGGTGCCAACCTGGTGCAGCTACCAAACCTGCATGGCCAAACAGCACAAGCAACACCAAATAGAACTAAGTGATCCCATAACCAATAGATTAGATCTGAGTTCTGCAGTTCTGCCACACCTAGTCAATAGTAGTGTTGGACAATTAAACAACTCACTGGAGGAAGTATCACAGATATCCCCACCCTTACCGATGGAGGGGTCTCACACATTCATGCAACAGATAAGAGGACAGTATTAGCAGCGATTTTCAGCCAGCAGTGCCTAGCGGATGAGCCTTCTCCATTGGTCCCTGACATCACAGATATGAATCGATTTGGTTGAAAACTCATTTCAAATCAGATCAAGAAATGGATAAGCAGTGTAAAGGGATGGGCCCTGCCAATAATACTGTTGGCTGTGCTCCAGAACCTGCTGCCCACCAAGGCAAGTACTGCTCCAGCACTGGCACCTACTGACTTTGTGGAACATTGCTCAGGGATGTTCCAACACAAAAACGCAGGACAGAGCCAACCCAGCCAATTCCCCTCCATCAGTCCACACTCGCTCAGCAGTGAAGTGATGGAAGGTGTCATCAACAGTGCTGTCCAGCACCTGCTCAGCAATAACCTGCTCAGCGATGCCCAGTTTGGGTTCTGCCAGGGCCACTCAGCTCCTGAGCTTGTTACAGACTTGATTCACAAACTGACAAACAGCTAAATGAGGTGAGGATGACAGGCCAGACCCCCTCTAAGACCACTATTGCCACTTCAGTGATATCACCTGACCTCACCACAGTCTCAGCTCATTTGCTGAAACTCTCATTCATTCCTTTTGTGAACTCTAGATTTCATTATCTAAAGCCACTCCTGGCCAGCATCCCACATTCGCCCTCCCGATAATCTCAAGAATATTGAAAACTCTACTGCCGAAGTGCTCACTTGTACCAAAACTTGCTGATCAATCAAAAGACTCCCATTTATAAGCAACAACAATTTACTTTCGCACCTTTGAATTAATTCCTGGCTGTAATCATTCCTATCTCCCTGCACCACACACCCTTTCATATCACAATAACTCATTTTAGTTCAGACTCTCAATGGATGTGTTTATTTTTGAGTTCACCTGTGTGACTGTTTCTATAGACTCCAAGGGAACATGGTCTGGAATCCCCACTCTAACCCTCTAAGATCTACTTTTTCCTTTAAGGCATTCTTGAAAAACTGCTTATTTGGCAGTGGTTTTGGTCACTGGACAGAATATTCTCCATCTGTAGCCTTATGTCAAAAGTTCTCAATAATATTTTTGTGAAATTAAAACCATGATGATTTGTACAGATATCTTCTACTCTTCAATATCGCTGAGTGAATAATCTGTAATGTCTCTTACCCAACCACGTTGTGGGAGCACCTTCACCATACAAATTGCAGCAGTACGAGGAAGTCAAACATCACCCTCTCCACAGGCAACAAGGCTTTGGCATTGATCACTGGTTTCTGTGGAAGGAGAAATACACAGTTGATGTTTCAGGGAATGAAAATGGTGCAGAATTTGACTTTCAGAAATTGAAGGAAAACACACTCGCTTATTGGAAAAAAGAATTCTTGACTGTCAAAGATATTGTGGAAAAAATAACCTGATAGTGGAACAGCATATGGTCAGGAGCCAGGCAGCAGTGGACAATTCATTTACATTGCTGAAGAAGGGCTTATGTCTGAAACGTTGATTCTCCTGCTCCTCATATGTTGCCTGGCATGCTGTGTTTTTCCACCTCTACATTTTTCAATTCATTTACAAAACAGCTGTGAAAGCAATAGTAAAATACTATACAGAGCAAAAATACACCCATGAGAGACTGAGGAAGCGAGATAATGAACAAGTGGACATCAGAGAACCCAGAGGTGAACCAGAGCAGAGTTCACTTTTATGACCCTACAGTCAAAGATGTCTAGCACAGAAACAGACTTCTTCAGTCCAACCTATGCCAACCAGATATCCTAACCTAATCTATCTAAATTATATCCTATCTGCCACTCCTCAGCCCATTGGCCCATCTGATCAATATCCCACTCTACTCTGAGATAACCTTCTTCATTGTCCACAACACCAACTGTTTGCTGGAGCATGCGCACTGCTTCGTGGCTTTTGTTGCGTTTTCTCAGTTACACGAGTGAGGGACAAAGTTAAAAATCACACAACCACCTGATGAAGGACCAGCAAAGTAGTGCTTCCAAATAAACCTGTTGGACTATAACCTGGTGTTCTGTGAATTTTAATTTTGTCCATCCTAATCCAACACCAACACCTCCACGTCCGAGTGAGGGAGGAATGCATAACATAAGAACAAAAGAACTTGGAAAAGGAGAAGGCCGTCCTGCCCTTAAAGCCTGCTCTACCATTCAATAAGATTATGGCTGATCATTTTGTGGCTGCAGAACCATTTACCCACGTTCTCACCGTATTCCTTAATTAATTATTTATTTTTTAAAAAAGCTAACTTAGCTTTAAAAACGTTCATTGAACTAGCATCAACTACTTCCCTGGGCAATGCACTCCATCGAGGTCAAGACGTTCCTTCTCAATTCACTCCTAAATTTGCTGCCTCTAACCTTGTGGTGATGCCCTCTTGTCCTAGCTTCACCTGCCAGTGGAAACATCCTCTCTACGTCTATTTTATTCATTCCATTCATTATTTTATATATTTCCATTCTTCTGAATTCCAATGAATATAAGCCCAATATACTCAGTCTCTGTTAAACCAAACCCCTCACCTCCGGAAACAACATAGTTAACCTCCTCTGCACTCCCCCCTAGTGCCAGTACATCCTTGAGCACGTATGGAGATAAAAAATGCATGCAGTACCCCAGGTGTGGCCTCACCAGCATCCACTATAGCTAGAACATAACCTTTTCTTTTTAAACACAATCCCTTCAGCCATGAAGGACAAAATTCCATTTGCCTTCTGAACTGATTGTTATACCTGGTGAACAACCCTCCTGCAGAAGGATGTTCAGTTTCCTCTGCATAGCAAATAATGTAACTTTTTTAAAATTCAAGTAATAATCTTTTTATTAATGTTTCTCCAACCAAAGAGTATGACTTTACATTTTTGAACATAATATTCCACTTGCCAAACCATTGCCCACTCACTCAATGTATCTATGTTCCTCTGCAAAGTTTCCCAGTCCTCCGCACACTTTGTCCTGCTACTCATCTTAGTCTCATATGCAAACTTTCACACCCTACATGTGGTCCCCAACTCCAAATCATCTGTATCAATTCTAAATAATTGCAGTCCCAACACTGATCCTAGAGGCACACTACTAGTTACTGATTGCCAGCCAGAATAAGGCTTATTTATCCCCACTCTTTGCTTCCTGTCAGTCAACCAATCTTCTATCCATGTTAATACTCTATCCCATGCACCCTTATATAAGGCAACAGCCACTTGCATGGCACCTTGATGAAGGCCTTTTGGAAATCCAGGTACACCTCATCCACTGGGTCCCTGTTGTCCACCTTGCTCGAAATGTCTTCATAGAGTTCCAAACGATTTGTCAAGCATGACCTACCCTTCATGAATCCATGCTCTGTCTGCCCAATGGGACAATCTCTATCGAGATTCCCTGCTATTTCTTCCTTGATAATAGACCCAAGCATCTTTCCAACTACAGAGAATAAACTAACTGGTGTAGAATTCCCTATCTTTTGTCCACCACCTTTTCTTACAGTCCTTCCTTTTCACTGGAATATGCCTTTGCTGAGCACTTCCTAAGATGTCTTTGAAAATCTGCAGTGAGATAAGATCACTTACAGTGCACAGAGCAGGGAGCAATGAGAGGGCTCCAAACATCGCTAACAGGACATGACGTAGATACAGTGCTGGAGGGGGAGCACAGTACAGTACAGACACACCCCAGACTCAATCACCACCTCTACTTTAATTTACGTTGCACTGAGACAGCATGGGGTGTTCATAGTTATCAATCCAGGCCTGTGCTGTCTTAGTGAGCATCAGGACAACAGAGGGGCAAGCAGGCCTCCGACGAGAGGTTGGGAATGCTGCCTGGGATCTTTCAGTTCTGTGTTCTCCCTCCATCACTGTGCTAATGCTCACTACTCTGCAACTCTGTGCCTTTTGGCATGGTTTGTGCACCAGTGTCTTCAGTAATTTTTAACTCCTATATTAGTTCCTGTCCCTGTAACTACCTCCCTTCCCGATAGTCCTCCACATATTTGAAACATACTGCATTCCAGACTACCATCCTTATCGCTGTAAATTGCTTCAGTGTCTACAACATGCTTTATTTCGGTACTGTAATGCTCTTTAACTGGATACAGAGTGATACAGCGCAGAAACAGAACCTGTGGTACAACTCATCAATGCTCTCCATATTTCCTATAATGAATGAGTCTCATTTGCCTGCGTTCGGCCCTTAGCTCTTCAAACTTTCTCCCCTCCATGTACCTGCCAAATGTCTTTTCCATGTTGTAATTGTTCTTGTTTCTCCCATGTTCCCCTGGAAGTCTGTGCACCATCCTCTGTGGATAATGTTGCCACTCAGCTCCCTCTTTAAATCTTTGCTGTCTCATGTCCCGTTTGTACTCTCGAGTTTTTGACTCCCTTACCCTTGGCAATTCACCATTCTTAGGCCCAATCCTTGTGGCACTCCACTGATCACTGGCCTCCAGTCGAAAAAACAATCTTCCACCACCACCCTCTGTCTTCTACCTTTGAGCCAGTTCTGTATCCAAATAGCTAGTTCTCCCTGTATTCCGTGAGTTCGAATCTTGCTAATTAGTCTCCCATGGGGAACCTTGTCGAACACCTTACTGAAGTCCATATAGATCACATCTACTGCTCAGCCCTCTTCAATCCTCTTTGATACTTCTTCAAAAAACTCAATCAAGTTTGTGACACATGATCTCCCACGCACAAATCTCTATCTCTAATCAATCCTTGCTTTTTCAAATACATGTACATCCTGTCCCTCAGGATTCCCTCCAACACCTTGCCCACCACCGACATCAGGCTCACTGCTCTATAATTCCCTGGCTTGTCCTTACCACTCTTCTTAAACAGTGGCACCATGTTAGCCGACTTCCAGTCTTCCGGCACCTCACTTGTGACTATCGATGATACAAATATCTCAACAAAAGGCCCAGTAATCACTTCTCTAGCTTCCCACAGAGTTCGAGGGTACACCTGATCAGGTCCTGGGAATTTATCCACCTTTATGCATTTCAAGACATCCAGCACTTGCTCCTCTGTAATATGGACATTTTGCAAGTTATCACCATCTGTTTCCCTCCATTCTATATCTTCCATATCCTTTTCCACAGTAAAAACTGATGCAAAATATTCTTTAAAATCTCTGTCTTTTAAACGTTGTCATTGTAACTACATCCACCCTTCCCCAGGAAGATCATTCCACAATCAAAACACCCTCTGGGTAACAAATAGCCCCCATGTCTTTTTTTTTGAACATCTTTCTCTTCTAACCTTAAAAATGTGGTCCCTCCTCTTGAGACTCCCCCATCCTACGGAAAAGGCAACTACCATTAAATCGATCTATATCTCATTTTTTAAAATAAACATTTATAACATCACATTTCAAACTCCAGGCTCCAGTGAAAAAAGACTCAGCCGATCCAGCCATTTTTCAGAACTCAAGCCTTCCATATCCAACAATGTCCTGGTAAATCTCTGCTGAACACCCTGCAGCTTAATAATATCCTCCCTATAACTGGGCGACCAGAACTCAACAGAGTAGTGCAGAAGAGTCCTAATAAATGTCTGCACAATCTGAACATGACGTCCCAAATCCTGCACTCAATGGACTGAGCAATAGTCAGGCATGCGAAGCACTGTCTATTCCATCCTGTGATGCAAACTTCAAGAATTATGTACCTGAACCCGGAGGTCCCTCTGCTCTAAAACACTAACCGAGGCCCGAACATTAATTGTATAAGCTCTACCCTTGTTTGTTTTACCAAGTGCACTACCTCGCATTTATTCAGATTGAGTACCATCTACAGTTTTTCAGCCCATTCACCCATTTCATCAAGATCCCTTTGTAATCTCAAAAAACCTCCTTCACTGCCCACTATGCCACCCTCCAGCCTTTCCAGCACATCACACATGGCTGTCAACGGTACAAATATCTTTGCTCGCGGCTCCACAATTTCTACCCTAGCATCGCACAATGTCCTGTGATACACTTAATCAGGTCCTGGGTCTTTCCATAACTTTGTTTTGTAAAGTCTCCATCACCACCTCTTCTATAACATGCACTCTTTTAAATTCGTAGAGATGGGCAGCATGGAAACAGACCCTTTAGTCCAACTCATCTATGCTGACCAGAAGATCTAAATAAATCCATCCCATTAACCAGCATTTGGCCCATGTACCTCTAAACCCTTATTATTCATATACCCATCCAGATACCTTTTAAATGTTGTCATAGTATCAGTATCTGCTACTTCCTCTCTCAGCTCATTCCATACATACATCACCATGTGCATAAAAAAGCTGTCCCTTCAGTGCTGTTTAAACCTTTCCCCTTCAACCTTAAACCTATGCTCTCTCGGTTTGGACTCTCGAACCCCAGGGAAAAGACCTTGATTAATTGTATAAGCTCTACCCTTGTTTGTTTTACCAAGTGCACTACCTCGCATTTATTCAGATTGAATACCATCTACAGTTTTTCAGCCTATTCACCCATTTCATCAAGATCCCTTTGTAATCTCAAAAAACCTCCTTCACTGCCCACTATGCCACCCTCCAGCCTTTCCAGCACGTTTACCCAATCCATACCCCTCATGTTTATATAAACCTCTGTCAAGTCACCACTCAGTCTCCGATGCTCCAGGAAAAATAACCCCAGCTTATTCAGCAACAATCCTGGCAACATCTTGTTAATCTTTTCTGAACACTTTCAACTTTCACAACATCCTTCCTATAGCGGGGATACTGGAATTGCAGAGAACTCCAAATGTGGTCTAACGTATTACTCTTGTTCCCTGAGTTCCCCAGTCTTTGTCCACAATAAGTTCTGGAGTAGAAAATGTGTTTAAGGTGTTAACCATATCCTGCGGTTCCACACACCAATGGTCTCATTAATCTTTAAGGGACACTATTTTGTCTCGAGTTACTCTTTTAATATATTTCTACAATCACTTTTGGATTCTCCTTATCATTCTCTGCTGAGGCTATTTCATGTACCCTTTCTGCATTCCTGATTTCTACCCAAAGTGTACTGCTAAAGTCCCTGTATATCCTCAGGGATTCCCTTGATCCAGTTGGCTATACCTGACATGTGCCCCCTTTTCAGGAACATGCTGGTGGTGATCACTCAATTTATCTCACTTTTAAAATATTCTCACTTGCCAGACTTCCCTAGACTCCCTAATCACCCTTTGAGAGTTCCTGGCTAATATTATCAAGATTGGTTTGGCCCCATTTTATAACTCGAACTTGTGGACCAGCCCTGTCCTTTTCCATCGCTATTTTCAAACTAATATATTTGAGTCACTTTGGCAAAATGCTTTCCCACTCACACCTCAGTCCCTTTCCCTACCTTGTTTCCCAAGGGGAGGTCAGGTTTTGCCCCTTTCTCTTTTCAGGCCATTTACATATTGATTGGGAGTTTTCTGGAACACAATTACCAAATTCCTCCCTTGCAAACACTGAACACTGGCAGTCCCAGTCTCGGTTTGGAAAGTTTAAAAACCCCAACCATAACAGCCCTATTATTATGATTGATATTTGAGATCTCCTGATATGTTTGTTCCTCAGTCTGCTACTGATTATTCGGGGTCAGTAGGACAATCGTGTCAGAGTGATGACCTATTCTTATTTCTCAATTCCACTAACATTGCTACACTGGGTGATCCTACAGGAATATCCTCTCTAAGTACTGATGTAATGATTCATGCAATCAAAACCCACCACCACGCGTCCTCTCTTGCCTCCCCTTCGATGCTTCCTGTAGCATCTCCACCTTGAAACAATGAGTTGCCAGTCCTGTCCCTCCATCAGCTTTGTTTCTGTAATAACTATAATATCCCAGTCCCATGTTCCAATCCATGCCCCGAGTTCATCTTCCTTAGCTGTCTGGCCCCTTACATTGAAATAAATGCAGTTTAATCATCAGTTCCCCCTCTCCCATTTCCTGCTATGTTCTTGTGTGCCTTGTCTGCTGAAGTTGCTATCTTTAACTTGGTCACCAACCTCAAACTTCTTTCTGGCCTTATGACTGTTTAAGGTGCAACACCCTGCCAGATTAGATTATATCCTCTCAAGCAGCTCTAACAATTCGCCCCATCACCTCCTGCTTCTAGTTCAGGTGCCTTCCCCACCCTGTCAACCTATGCTGACACCTTCAGACATCCAGGGACTTGCCCACCAAGGTCCCGGTGTTACTCAGTTCTCCGGAGGACCTACCCTTCATGATGTATATCCTTCGCTTATGAGACTTCCCATAGTGCCTTACCTCACAGTGATCAGAAATAAACTCCATCTGCCATCACTCAGAGTGTGTACAACTCTGAGTATGACTAACTTCATCCAGTCTCCCCAACCGTCCCTACCTCTAATTGTCGAGAGAATGCACAACCCTCCCTATTGCGTTAACCTCCTCCAGTCCCTCTCATGGACACCATCTATGTAAGCTTCTCCTTTTCCTGACTATATTTTCCTCCTGTTCCAATAAACCCTTGTGAACTTTGTGACCTAGTCCAATCTCTGCAGTGCTCTGTATAATCAGTCTCACTGTGCCTGGAACCTGGCTTCAATTCCAGCCTTGGCTGACTGTCTGTGTGGACTTTGCATGTTCTCCCCCCGACTGTGTGGATTTCTTCCGGGTGCTCTGGTTTCCTGCCATAGTCCAACATTTGCACGATACGTGGATTGGCCATCATAAATTGACTGTAGTATTCAGGCAAGTGTGGTTTAGGTGAGTTCACCATGAGGAATGCAGGGTTTATTAGACAGGGAAAGGGATGGGTCTGGTTATGATGCTCTTTAGAGGTTTGGTGTGGACTTGTTGGGCCGAATGGCCTGTTTCCACACTGGAGATTCTATTCAGGTTATTGTCCAGTCATGTCAACCATCCCCGTCTCTTGAACCTTGCCTCATCCTCAATACTCTCCTTATATGTGTAATCTCCAACAGTTTCTCAAACACTCCTTGGCGATGTAAGCTTCTCCAGTCCTTACAAAGATCGATATGACTGTCACCTCTTCCTGCTCTTAGAACCCTCTCTATAACTATTGCCATTCATTACAGCACTCCCAATCACTGTTCCATCCTGAAACCCCCAAAAACATTTATATCTCTGTAAACTCATCTGGACTGTCTATACTTACTTTTGACAATCCCGTTCTGAGACTTTCTCGATATCCAAAAAGTAATTAAGTGTAGATAACCCTTATTACTGTAACCTGCCTTCAGCCTTACAGTACTGAGGATCTGTAGAACATCTTTTCAACCCGACAGCCATCTCTGTGTCTGTAATCTCCTCCACTCCCATAATACATTCTGTCTGAGCTCCTCTGTAGTCCATGAAACACTCCCTAACACTGTCTGTATCAGTGTAACCTTCACCAAAAACACAACCTTCCCTATCTGTGTAAATCCCTACACCAGTCCCTATCCCTCTAAGCTCTGTCTAACAATACAACCCTCCAAGTTTATGTATTCACCTTCAGTCCCTACTCACCTCCCTATCTGTGTAACCTTCTCCATGCATTTTTGCTACAGTCTCTTTAACTGTCCCTGTCAGTGTAACCTCTTCCAGACCCGAAAACTCCCCTCTCTTCAACTTTCTCCGGCCACACATCTCTCACTATCTGTGACCTACTCCTGTCGGAGAACCCTCCCTCTGTAAACTGCTCCAACTCTTCAACTCTCCATAAGCTCCTGCAGCTCTTACAGCCCTCCCTATCTACCAAACCTCTTCCAGTCCCTAAAACGCCATCATTCTCTAGAGACCGTACCACCAGCCCTATCTGTGTTATCCTCTCAGGTCCCTGCAACACTCCCGATCTGTAGATCCCTCTCCAATGCCTGTGCCTCTCCCGATCCTGTTCCTACAAGACTCATTAACAATGTAACATCCTCCCGTCACTATCACCCACCCTGTCAATGTAAGCTCCTCCTGCATCTCCAAACATTTACTCATCTTCTGCTGTGGTTCTGTTCGCCGAGCTGGAAGTTTTTGTTGCAAACGTTTCGTCCCCTGTCTCGGTGACATCCTCAGTGCTTGGGAGCCTCCTGTGAACTGCTTCTGTGGTGTTTCCTCCGGCAATTATAGTGGCCTGTCCCTGCCGCTTCCGGTTGTCAGTTTCAGCTGTCTGCTCTAGTGGCCGGTTTATTGGGTCCAGGTCGATGTGTTTGTTGATGGAGTTTGTGGATGAGAGCCATGCTTCTAGGAATTCCCTGGCTGTTCTTTGTTTGGCTTGCCCTATAATGGTAGTGTTGTCCCAGTCGAATTCATGTTGCTTATCGTCTGCGTGTGTGGCTACTAGGGATAGCTGGTCATGTCGTTTCGTGGCTAGCCTCACAGGAGGCTCCCAGGCACTGACAGGGGGACGAAACGTTTGCAACAAAAACTTCCAGCTCGGCGAACAGAACCACAACAACGAGCACCCGAGCTACAAATCTTCTCACAAACTTTCAATTTACTCATCTCCATAACCTTCTCCAGCTCTTACCCCCATTTGTGTAAACATCACTCTCCACTCAAACCCTCCCTACCGCAGGAACTTCTTTCTGTTTGTTCTATGCTCCCTTATCTGTGAAACTGTCTCCAACCAAACTTGCTACCCAATCTCTCAAAAACCAATCCAGATTCCACAGCCTCCATGTCTAAATAACCCCCAGAACCTAAGCTTTCCTATATCTATAAACGTCTTCAGTCATGATGACCCTCCATATCTCTGTGTGTTCCGCCAGATGATATAAACCTCTTTATCACTGTAATCTGCTCAGCTCCCTAAAACAGTCCCTGTCTGTGTAATCCAGCCCTGTCCTACAAACATCCTTATCCCTGTAAACTTCTCTATCCCTCCCAACATTCCCAACTCCATGAACCCGTCAGCCCTACAGCTCTCCACATTTCTGTAACCTCCTGTCGGTCTATGGTCCTCCTTCCCTGTGAAACCACCTCCAGTCCCCACATCCCTCCCAATCTGGGTCCTCTGCTGCAGATCAGGCCATTGCTGTCTCTGTGAACACCTCCACTCCTGACAACTCTTCCCATTTATGTAACCTCGTTCAGACCCCATACTCTCCAGCTTCCTGAATCCTCTTCCTGCCATTGCAACCAAAACCATGTTTATGTAACAACCTCCAGTGCTTAAAGCTCCCCGACTCAGTAACCTCTTCCAGTCCTAACAAAACACCTAAACCGTGAAACCTCTCATTTCCCTACAATCCTCCCTCCCTCCCTCCTCAAATGCCTTCATCACCATGAAACCTCACAATTACTGAAGCCTCCTTTTGGCATTGCAATCTTCCTAATGTCTGCCAAATCCTCCTGTCCTGATACCCCTCTCTATCTCTGTAATCCCCACCACCCTCCAGTGCCCTTCTGGGGAACATGGCAGAGGGGAGAAGATTTGTAGCGTCTGAACCATATTACGGAGGTAGAATTCTGGAAATTACAGATTTGGTCTAATGTTTGTGGCGTGCAGATTATTGGCCTGGACTCGAAAGAAAGGATTTATGACTACTTGGAAAACCATAGTTAAATTAGAGACAGCATGGGTTTGTGAGGAGTAGGTCATGCCTCACAAACCTTATTGAATTCTTTGAGGATATGACAGAATACATTGATGGCTCATTCAGAAAAGAAGGATGATTGGGATACAGGGAAATCTGTCTGTCTGGATGCAGGATTGGATGGCCCAGAGAATACAGAGGGTGGCAGCAGATGGACAGTATTGAGCCTGGAGCTCAGTGACCAGTGGTGTTCTATAACAATCAGCTCTGGGACCCTGCTCTCTGTGAGTTTTGTAAATGACTTGGATGTGTATGTTGGAGAGTGGGTTAGTAAGTTTGCCAATCACATGAAGGTTGTTGGGTGGTGGGGAATGTGGAGGGCTGTTGTAGGTTGCAATGGGACATTGACAGGACGCAGGGCTGGACTGGAAGTGGCAGATGGAGTTCAATCTGGAAAAGTGTGAAGTGATTCATTCTGGAAGGTCGAACCTGAATATAGAATACAGCGTTAAAATGCAAAATACTTGGCATTGTGGAGGAACAGAGAGATCAAGGCGTCCATGTCCATCGATCCCTCAAAGTTGCCACGCACGTTGATAGGGTTGCTAAAAAGGCATATGTTGTGTTGGCTTTCCTTAGCAAGGGGATTGATTTCAAGGGCCGTGAGGTTTTACTGCATCTTTATAGCGACCTGGTGAGACCACACTTGGAATATTGTGTTCAGTTCTCGTCCCATCTTTACAGGAAGGATGTGCACGTTTTAGAGAGTGTACACAGGAGATTTACCAGGATGCTGCCTGGAATGGAGGGCATTTCTTATGGAGAAAGTTTGAGGGAGCTAAGGCTTTTCTCATTGGAGTGAAGAATGGGGGTGGGGTGACTTGGTAGAGGTGAACAACGTGATGAGAGGCACAGAGAGAGTGAATTGTGAGAGACTTTTTCTCCTATGGCATAAATGGCTATTACAAGGCGGCATAAATTTAAGGTGATTGGAACACGGATAAGAGGATAGAGAATGGTAACTGGTTGGATGGACTGCCAATGTTGGTAGTAAAATTAGACACATTCGGGACATTTAATAGACTCTTGGACAGACACATGGATAGTAGTAAAATGAAGGGTATGTAGGCTAGTTTGATCTTACAGTCGGATAAGAGGCTGGCAGAGCATCATGGCCGAAGGGTTCGTTGTTCTACGTTCTGTGTGGTGAACTGGGTAATAAGCTCAAATCAGTGTAAAAAGGATATGGCATTCAGGAGGAGCTAGTGAACTGGATACAAAATTTTCTTGATGGTTTTAGACAGAGGGTGGTGGGAGACATGTTGTTTTTCTGACTGGAGGTATGTGACCAGTGGTGTAGTGGGCCCACTGTTGTTTGTCATTTGGATAAATGGTTTGGATGGGAGTATTGGTTTCCTGGTAAGTCAAGATTTTGGGTGTCACTGAAATTGGTGGTAAAGTGGACAGTGAAGAAGGTTATCTGTGATACAACAGGAAGAACAGTACTGCTGGGATAGTGGGCTGAAGAATAGCAGATGGAGTTTAATTAGATAAATGTGAAGTGTTCCATTTTGGTGAAACAAACCAGGGAGGGACTTGTACAGTTAATGTTCGGGCCCTGGGTAATGTTATCAATCAGAGACCAGGGATGCAGGTACACAGTTCTTTGAATATGGTTTCACAGGTAGACAGTCTGGTGAAGCAGGCCTTTGGGATGGTTACCTTCATTGGGGAGAGCATTAAGAGTAAGAGTTGGGATCTCATGTTGTGGCTGTAAAAGACATTGGTGGGGCCAACATAAAAACATTGTTGAGCAGGAGGAAGAACTCCTCTAGTCACTTACTTCCTTTAAGGAAGGGCATTAAATATTCTAACCTGGTCTGGCCAACATTTGACTCCAGACCCACAGCAATCTGGCTGACTCTGAGCTCCCCTCTGGGTAATTAGCAGTTGGGTTAAAGAATGTTGTTCCAGGCAGTGACACCCACATCCCATGAATGAATAAATAAAAATACATATATCCCTCCCTACCTCTGCAAACCCTTCCAGCTGCAGCAATCCGTCCTGGCTTTGTAACACCGTTCATACTCTGACCACTCTCTGTAACACTCTCACCACCTCCAGCACCTTCACCTCTCCCTGTTCCTATTGTGTCAATAAACCCTGACCGTGGTTCCCCTTCCCACAGCCTTCCCCCGTGCTAGCAAACCCTTTGCAATCTATTTAACATTTACTCCTAAAACACTCTCTCACTTCAGGATTTTAAGAACTTTTTGGGGATCTTCTCAGCCTCATAATCTAGTATGATCCCTTTTGTCCTGAGTGCGGGACCAGTGGGGATTTCTTGCTGAGGTTTATACTGTTTCAATGGAATGTCCTTCTGTTGAGTGTTTTACACTGTTCCCTCAAATGTTTTCTGCTGTCCATTTACAGACACATGTCTCAGTCTGTTTAGCCTGTTTACCTTGTTCATTTCTCCCCTCAAACACATGTAATTGGCTATTTTTGTTTCTATTGTAGCGTGTCCTCTGTGAATCACTTTAAAACTTTATATTTATTTAAACTGCACTTTATCACAATTTCCCGAAGGATCTCTCCCGGTGACATGATTCATTCACTAAGTTTATCACACGGTCGCTCTGCGACAGTTTTGTCCCTAGCCAGTTGCACAATGTTTTGCTCAAAGAAACACTGAATAAAAAATTACCGAAGTCCTCTTCCAATATCAATGTTGACCGTGTGTTGTCCCAGATTATACGAATATTGAAGTTTTCCAAAATTATCGCAATGCATTTGTTAAAAAATTCCAATAAGTCCCTATGTAATGCAATGATGAGCAATGGAATACTGTTCAGTGGCTAAAACTGTTCTGCTGCTTGTGTCCTTGGCAAGTAGTAATTTACATTCAGACTGACTCTACTTCATGATCTGCAGCCAAATGCTTTCTCTGTAATACCTTTGTTATCCATTATTTTTAGTGTTACCCATTTTTCCTGAGTTTCCGCAAGATTGTGAACCATTGAATATTTTTGTTCACCCTGTCTCCCTGGTGTCTAAATCTCTTTTATCTCTGTGTCCCAAATCCATGTGCCTTATTACAGTGACGTTGCCCATTAAAAAAAAACATAACTTACTCTTTCCCACAATTTTCTGTCACAAATCTTTTCGCTGATGTCCAATTTTAGTTAAAATCTGTCCCTTCCTGTTCCTTTCTGCTTGTCTTCAGCCTCATCCCCATGCTGTTCCATTGCTTCACCTTTTCTCTTTGGATTTGGAAAGCTCCTTTCACCCGAAACCTGTCCCAGCATCCTCCCTGTCAGTTTAAAGCCCTGTCCATAAACCTACCGACATGATCTGCCAGGACCCTTGTCCCAACACGGTTCCAGTGGGACCATCCGAATGGATTATTTATTAAATCATGTATGGGATCTGGCTGACCAGCCTTTCTTGCCCAGTCCTAGCTGCCCTTGAACTGAGTAACTTGCTTGGCCTTTGAAGAGGGTCATTGGGAGGCAAATACTTTGCTGTGGGTATGTCGTTCAGACCACGTGAGGATGGGCAGATATCCTTCTCTGAATGACATAGCAGCCTGGGATACCTGCAGCGGTGTTTGTGCAGTGTGTCCAGGAAGCTTTTCTAACTCAGTATGTAGATTGTCCGACAAGAGGGGAGGCCATATTGGATTTGGTACTTGGTAACGAACCGGGACAAGTGTTGGGCTTGTTAGTGTGTAAACATTTTGGTGATGGTGACCACAATTCTGTGACTTTCACCTTGGTTATGGAGAGATATAGGTGCGTGCAACAGGGTAGGTTTTACAATTGGGGGAAGGGTAAATACGATGCTGTAAGAGAGGAGCATAGGCTGTCAGGGAAGGATGTCGTGGAAATGTGGAACTCTTTCAAGGAACAGATACGACGTATCCTTGATATGTATGTACCTGTCAGGCAGGGAAGAGATGGTCGTGTGAGGGAACCTTGGCTGACGAGGGAGGTTGAATGTCTTGTAAGGAGGAAGAAGGGGGCTTATATAAGGTTGAGGAAACAAGGTTCAGACAGAGCGTTAGAGGGATACAGGATAGCCAGAGGGAGCTGAAGAAAGGGATTAGGACAGCTAAGAGAGAGCATGAAAAATCTTTGGCGGGTAGGATCAAGGATAAACCCAAGGCATTTTATGCGTATGTGAGAAACATGAGAATGACGAGAACGAGAGTAGGTCCGATCAAGGACAGTAGTGGGAGACTGTATTGAGTCAGAAGAGATAGGAGAGGTCTTGAATGAGTACTGTTCTTCATGATTTACAAATAAGAGGGACCATATTGTTGAAGAGGAGAGTGTGAAACGGACTGGTAAGCTAGAAGAGATACTTGTTAGGAAGGAAGATGTGTTGGACATTTTGAACAACTTGAGGATAGACAAGTCCCACGGGCCTGACGGGATATATCCTAGGATTATGTGGGAAGCAAGAGAGGAAATTGCAGAGCAATTGGCAATGATCTTTTCGTCTTCACTGTCAACGGAGGTGGTACCAGGGGACTGGAGAGTGGCGAATGTTGTGCCCCTGTTCAAAAAAGGGAATAGGGATAACCCCGGGAATTACAGGCCAGTTAGTCTTACTTCGGTGGTAGGCAAAGAAATGGAAAGGGTACTGAGGGATAGGATTTATGAGTATCTGGAAAGACACTGCTTGATTAGGGACAGCCAGCACGGATTTGTGCGGGGTAGGTCTTGCCTTACAAGTCTTATTGAATTCTTTGAGGAGGTGACCAAGTATGTGGATGAGGGTAGAGCAGTGGATGTAGTATACATGGATTTTTGTCAGGCATTTGATAAGGTTCCCCATGATAGGCTCATGCGGAAAATCAGAAGGCATGGGATAGAGGGAAATTTGGCCAGTTGGCTAGAAACTGTCTAACCGGTCGAAGTCAGAGAGTGGAGGTAGATGGTAAATATTCAACCCGGAGCCCAGTTACAAGTAAAGTTCCGCAGGGATCAGTTCTGGGCCATCTGCTGTTTGTAATTTTTATTGATGACTTGGAAGAGGGAGTCGAAGGGTGGGTCAGTGAATTTGCAGATGATACGAAGATTGGTGGAGTTGTGGATAGTGAGGAGGGCTGTTGTCGGCTGCAAATGGACTTAGATATGATGCAGAGCTGGGCTGAGGAGTGGCAGATGGAGTTCAACCCTGTCAAGTGTGAGGTTGTCCATTTTGGAAGGAAAAATAAAAATGCGGAATACAGAGTTAACGGTAGGGTTCTTAGTAAGGTGGAGGAGCAGAGGGATCTTGGGGTCTACGTTCATAGGTCTTTGAAAGTTGCCACTCAGGTGGATAGAGCTTGTAAGAAGGCCTATGGTGTATTAGCGTTCATTAGCAGAGGGATTGAATTCAAGAGTCGTGAAGTGATGTTACAGCTGTACAGGACTTTGGTTAGGCCACATTTGGAGTACTGTGTGCAGTTCTGGTCGCCTCAGTTTAGGAAAGATGTGGAAGCTTTGGAGAGGGTGCAGAGGAGATTCACCAGGATGTTGCCTGGAATAGAGAATAGGTCGTACGAGGAAAGGTTGAGAGTGCTAGGCCTTTTCTTATTGGAACGGCGAAGGATGAGGGGTGACTTGATAGAGGTTTATAAGCTGATCAGAGGAATAGATAGAGTAGACAGTCATCAACATTTTCCCCGGGTACAACAGAGTGTTACAAGGGGATGTAAATTTAAGGTGAAGGGTGGAAGGTATGGGGGGATGTCAGGGATAGGTTCTTTACCCAGAGAGTGGTGGGGGCAGGGAATGCGCTGCCTATGGGAGTGGCAGAGTCAGAATCATTGGTGACCTTTAAGCAGCAATTGGATAGATACATGGATGGGTGCTTAAGCTAGGATAAATGTTCGGCACAACATCGTGGGCCTCCCTCTTTCGCTGGGAATCCTCTTACTCTCACGATGCTGATAAAATACCTGTGGCTTTTCTGCAATCGTAACTGCCAAATACATTTCATGACCATTGTTTGTCCCTCATTTTCCACAATCCCCTTGCACTCTCTATACTTGTGAATGGCTTCACCTGATTTTATTGCACTGTATTTTCTTTATCAAACTCACGATATCACTTGATCAGTATTCCCTGGACTTGCTGCCTTTACTATTCACTCTTCAAGGAGCACACTGGCCCTGCGTTCTCACTGCATCACTTTATAATACTCCACTTTCCTAACATGGACCCAATTGCAGAGAGTTCCTCCCTGTTTCTGTTTGCCAGATCCTCTGTAATGATCGTGACACTATAGGAGGCACACTTGTGAGGGGGGCAGACAGGAGACAATGTGGGTCCAGAAGAAATCCCAGGATGGTGTGCTGCCTCCCAGGTACCAGGGTCAAGGATGTCTCTGAGTCATTATTGAACATTATGAAGGGGGAGGGTAAACATCCAGAGGTCATTGTGCACATCGGTCCACATGACAGAGGTAGACAAAGGGATAGAGTCATGTGAAATGAGTACAGGGAGTCAGGTGAGAAGTTAAAAAACAGGATATTGACCTTAATGATCTCCAGATTACTCCCAGTGCCAAGTGCCAGTCAGGATAGAAATAGAAAGGTAGGCCGGATGGATGTGTGGCTGAGGAGCTGGTGTAGCGGGCAGGGTTTTCAGTTCTTGGGTCATTGGGATCTCTTCTGGGGTAGAGGGGACCTGTACAAAGGGGATGGTTTGCACTTGAAGCAAAGAGGCACAAGTATCCCCGGGAGGAGATTTGCTGGTGTTACCCATGAGGACTAAGTTTGGCAGGGAGTTGAGACTCTGAGTGAGAGAGGGACCATCGAAAAGTCAGGGGAAATACATCAGCCATCAAGAGCAAGTTACCTATTCAGGATATCCAGGGGCACAGTCGAGGGAGGGAAAGATATCTGGTTTAAAGGGCATTTATTTCATCACACGAGGCCTGACTGGGATATTATAGCCATAATAGAAACATGGCTAAGAGAAGGGCAGGACTGGCAGCTCAGTGTTCCAGGATAAAGAAACTACAGGAGTGACAGAAGGACAAGTAAGTGAGGAGGGGGAGTTGTCCTTTTGAATAGGAAGGACATGACACCTGTGCATCCAGACAATTCTCTTAAGCAGTCATCAAATGGTGCGGTAAATTTAAAAGCTAGAAACAAAGAGGGGATGGTCAGTCTACTGGGATCGTATTCGAGACCCCCAAATAGCCAGCGGGTACGAGAGGAGCAAATGTATAGTGAGTTTGCAGGTACCTATGAAAATGATACAGTAGTATTGGATGGAGATTTTAACTTCCCCTGGATTGACTGGATCACCAAGAGTGTAAAAGGCCCGTACTTGATGGAATTTGTAAAATGTGTTAAAGAAAGTTTCCTCAATCAAGACGTAGATGGCTCTATGCTACTCAGGTGGGTGCAACACTGGACCTCTCCTCAGAACACGAGGTCAGGCAAGTGACTGAAGTATCAGTCGGAGAGCACATTGCGTCCAGTCACCACAACTGTCTTTGTTTTAACATAGTTGTGGAAAAAGATCAGACAGGTTGACAGATTTAGGTCTTAAACTGGAACTGAGCCAATATTGGGGCCATTCAGCAGGATCGAGCAGGGGTTGATTGGGTGAAGGTAAAACTCACACAACACCAGGCTATAGTCCAGATGGTTTACCGAGGAACCTCGATTATCTGAACGAGATAATTGTTTATTCAGTTAATCGATTCAATACCTTTCCTCTGGGGCTCGGTGTTTTCAGTCCAGTCTGCTCCCTGTTCAGGTGACTAGGCAGCAGCAAGCCATGAGCGAGCCCCTACACCCTGTCAAATCCCAAAAGCACACCCTGCACGCCTCCAAACCCATACAACACTGCCCCCACCCGCCTCTCAACGTGGCCCCCCCAAACCGACCCAACAGCGAATCCTGCCCCCAAAACCATCTGACACCACCCTCCACCCGCTGCCTGCCCCCATCTCCCAGACACATCCTCCATCACCCTCAGCCCGTCCCCAAACTTGTTCAACACCGCCCCCCGCCCAACACACACACCGTCCAATCCATGTCCACGCCCATGCCCCCGTAATGTTACCCAGGTAAGCGGATAGTGAAGAAGGTGTTTGGTATGCTTTCCTTTACTGGTCAGAGCATTGATTATAGGAGTTTGGAGGTCATGTTGCAGCTGTACAGCACACTGGTTTGGGCACTTCTGGGATATTGCGTGCAGTTCTGATCTTTTTCCTATTGGAAGGTTGTTGTGAAACCTGAAAGTGTTTAGAAAAGTTTTGCAAGGCTGTTGCCAGGGTTGGAGGATTTGAGCTATCGAAAGAGGCTGAAATCACTGGGACTGTTTTCCCTGGAGCATCAGAGGCTGAGGGGTGACATTCTTGAGGTTTATAAAATCATGAGGGGCATGGGTAGGATATACAGACAAGGTCTTTTGCCTGGGGTAGTGGAGACCAGAAATGGAGGGCGTATTTTTAACGTGAGAGATGAAAGATTTAAAAGGGACCGAAGGGGCAACCTTTTCACGCAGAGTGTTGTTATGTATGGAATGTACTGTCAGAGGAAGTGGTGGAGGCTGATACAATTGCATAATTCAAAACGCATCTGGATTGGCATGTGAATAAAAAGGGTTTAGTGGGATATGGGCCAAGTGCTGGTAGATGGGACGAGATTAGGAAATGATATCTGGTCGGCGTGGATGAGTTGGACCGAAGGGTCCGTTTATGTGCTGTACGTCTCTAGGTCTCTCTGGCTCGAAATGTTTTCCACTGTTCATTTACAGACTGACATTTCAGTCTGTGTCCCCTGTTTACCTTGGTCAGTTCTCTCTCAAAATCATATAATGGACTTTCTTACTGATGTTCAGGTGTGCTTTATGGTCACTTTAAAATGTCATAATCTCTTTGAATTCCAGTATAATTTCTTGGAGGATCTCGGTGTGATATTACTCATTCACTCAGCTTCATCACCCAACGGTCGATCTGAGATAGTTACATCCCTAGCTATTTGCACAATGTGTTATTCAAAGAAACACAGACAAAAACATTCAAGGAGGATCTCAGATAATATCACTCTTGCCAATGTGTCTGTCCCAGATTATACAAAGATTGAAGTCTCCAAAAATTATCACACCACCTTTGCTACAATTTGTAATGAATTCCTGTTTAATGCAGGGATTAGAAATGGAATGCTGCAAGGCAGCATAAAAACTGTTCTTCCTGCTTGTGTTTTTGACACACAGCACCCAGAATTTGCATTCAGGATGATTCAGCTGCAAAATCTGAGACCAAATGATTTCTCTGTAATACCTTTGTTATCCATTAGTGTCAGGGTTCCCATCTCGCTTTTCCATTCTGCCTGAGATCCTGTAAGGTTGTTTACTGTTGAATATTTATGTTCCACCTTTTGTTCAACCTGTAACCACGTCTGTCTGGTGACTAAATCTCATTTATCTCTGTGTCCCAAGTCTATTACCTTATTGTAGATACTTTGTCCATTCCAAAAAAAAATATAATTTCCTCTTCCCCACAATGTCCTATCGGAAACCGATTCATTGATGTACAGTTTTAGTTAAACTCTGTCCCTTCCTGTTCTTTTCTGCTTGTCTTCAGCCACATTCCCATGCTGTTCCGAGGCTTCACGTTTTCTCTTTGGATTTGAAAAGCTCCTTTCACCTGTACCCTGTCCCGAAATCCTCCATAAACCTACCGACATGATTGGCCGGGACATTGCTCCCAACAGTGTTGATTTTAAATCACTCGTGAGATTTCGCTGTCTCTGGCTGGCCAGCAACGCATGCCCACCCTGACCAGCCTTAGAGCTGAGTGGCTTGCCAGACCATTACAGAGGGCATTTGAGAGTCAATCGCATTGCTCTGGGTCTGGATTCATATGTAGTCTCGACCGGCAGCCTATAACAGATTTCCTTACTTTAAGGGTATTAAGTAGTCAGATGGGTATCCCTGCTACTGGCATTAAATTCTGGATGAACAGTCTAGTGAGAGTAACACGAGGCCATTGCCTGGCCCACTGATAGCTCCCTCATCCCTGAGTACTGATCCCAGTGCACCTTCTTCCTGACCGTGATTTGATCCTGATACTTTCCTGCACTCTGGTGATATCACACAGTCTCTCTCCATGTGTTATATGTCACTGTGAGGGTTTAATTGATGCCGCTGACTGCACCTTTTGCAGCTACTCCAGATCCTGAACCAACAGAATTCTCCACTCCAGGGAGACGCAGCAGCACAGACCAGGGATGGAGACTGGGATTTTCCAGGTCTCTGTGGGACTCGGTGCCATTCTCCATGTTTAACCATCATTGCATCAGTCTGATTTCCCATTCTGTTCATTTCTCTGTCTCCTGTAGGTACTCAGGATGCTCCTGACTCAGCAGAATTCCCAATTCCTGTTTCGTCTACCACCACACTGAAGACAGTTGGTCAGCCAGAGAGATGGAGAGTGAGATCTGGAGCCTTCAGTAAATCCTGCAGTGAGGTAAGATCACTCACAGTGAACAGAGAGAGTGTATTTAAGGGATCGAACTTTGGTCCAGAAGACATGACATAGATACAGTGTTGTAGCACGAACACAGAGCATGATGGTTCCAGGCTCAATCCTCACCCTCTTGTTTACTTTCATCTCTGCTGTACTGAGCCTTTCTACGTCAATATAGGAAGTTGACAGTTATCAATCCAGGCCTGTGCTCTCTTGATGAGGATCAGTACAACAGAAGGGAAAGCAGGCCTCCCGCAAGGAGATGGGCATTGAATCCTGGGATCTTTCTGTTCTGTATTCCCCCTCTCACACTGTCTCTTGTCATGTAATAGAGTCATACAGCAAGGAAACATACCTTTTGTCCAACTCACTTGCGACAGTATCTTGTATGTTTGTAATTCCCAGAAAATTTCCTGCTTCTATAACCTCCACCCCTCCCTTATTCCCGCTGTATATTTCAAACCTACTCCAATGCTGACAATTCTCCCTGAATGTAAATTGCTCCAGTGTCAATAACATGCCCAATCTCAATAGTCACATCCTGCAGTCTGTCCAATAATCCCTATTTCTGTAGTCTTGCACAATACTTACAGTGCCCCGTCACTGTAAAATCCTCCAGTCTGGATCAAAATACCCACCTGTGTACCTTCTTCAAGCCCTAGGAGAACATGATATCACTGGAACCTTCTGCAGGCCCTATAATACACCTGCCTCTTGGCCTATAGCATCACACAACCTCATTAACCTTCTCCCAACCCTACTGAGCTCCTTATCTGAGCACCTCCAGGCCCTTTACAAACCACAATAGCACTCCACATCTCTGTTTGCTTCTCCACTCCCTACAGCCCTCCCAGCACCTCAAACACTCTCTCTTGTGTAATTCAGCAATTTGGGGCAGCACGGTGGCTCAGTGGTGAGCAATGGTGCCTCACAGCGCCAGGGACCCACGTTCTATTCTACCGTTAGGTGATTGTCTGTGTGGAGTTTGCACATTCTCCCTGTGTCTGCGTGGGTTTCCTCCGGATGCTCCGGTTTCCTCCCACAGTCCACAGATGTGCAGGTCAGGTGCATTCGCAATTCTAAATTGCCCGTAGTGTTAGGTGCATTGTCAGAGAGAAGTGGGTCTGGGTGGGTTACTCTTTAGAGGGTCGGTGTGGACTTGTTGGGCCGAAGTACCTATTCCCATGCTGTAGGGAATCTAATCTAAACTCTCCCTCTGCGTTCCATATCACTGTCCCTAAATATATCCCTCTATCCATAACCCACCCCACACCCTTCAAACCTCCAATTCTCTGTGAACTCGGACAGCTCCGACATCCCTGCTTAACTGTGTAACCTTTTTCAGTCCTGAAACACTCTGAAAATGTGGACATCCTCCAATCCTCCCTATCTGCGCAATCCTCTCAGGTCCCTGTAACGCCCCCGATCTGTGGAAAGAACCCCAATGCATCTGACCCTCCCACTCAGTTTCTACAAGACTTACTATCGATGTAACATTCTCCCGTCGCTATCACCCGCCCTGTCAATGTAAGCTCCTCCAGTCTCCCCACCAATCTAATTATCTCCATAACCTTCTCCAGCTCTTACACTCCCCTACAACCAGCCCTAAAGCAGAAACCTCCTCCAGTGTGTGCAATGCTCCCTATCTGTGTTAGTGTCTCCAAGCTCTATTGCTGTTCCTGTCTCTGTAAGCTCTGACAGATTATCCAGCTTTCCGGTCCATATAATTTCCAGAACGTCAGCATCCGACATCAGCAAATGTCATCATTAACTACAGCCTTCCATATCTCTGTTCGTTCCTCAATTCTATACAACTTCATAATCTCTGTAAATAGCACCATTCCATAAAATGCTCCCTGTCTGTGTAAACTACCCCAATTCTACAACGAGAAGCCTCACTGTCCTTTTGATCACTTGTGTTCCTTTCAGATCTCCCTGTATCTTTCCTGACTCCATTGAATACAGCTCATCTCATGGTATAACTCCTCTAACTCATATGTTACTGCCCATCTCTGTGATATTCTTCAGTTACTGCAATTCTAATTCTTTATCTCCAGAGCTTCCAATCCCCCCATCGATATAAGGTTATTAATCCCTTGTGACATGTTTAACACCTGTAGCAGCCTCCAACTCCTCAATGCATCCTGTCGATGTAACCTCCTCAAATACTACAGCACAGTCTTTGTAATATCTTCCAGTGTCTGCAACCCTGTTGATTTCTGTAACCTCTTCCAGAACAGCACTTCGCATCTCTGTGTAACTGATGGGAATGCTGCAAACCTGCCTTCACAGTCCTCACTAACTCTCTGAACTCCAGCAGCTCTACAACCCTCAGTACCTCTGGATCCTCCAATCCCTACACTTCTCCCTGGCTGTGTGAACTAATCCAGCCCCTTCACCCCTCCCCATCTCACTCACTCCTGCAACTCCAACCACTGTCCATGTCAGTGTAATTCCTAGCACCGAGAATCCTCCCGGTCTCTATAAACTCCTGCGGCTCCAAATACCACCCCAATCTGTGTAATCGCCAGTCCGTCCAACCCTCCCGGTCTCTATAAACTCCTGCAGCTCTAAATACCACCCCAATCTGTGTAATCTCCAGTCCGTCCAATCCTCCCTTTCTCTATAAAAGCCTGTAGCTCCAAATACCACACAATCTGTCTAATCTCCAGTCCGTTCATTCCTCCCTTTCTCTAAAAACTCGTGTAGCTCCAAATACCACCCCAATCTGTGTAATCTCTAATCTGTCTAATCCTCCCTTCTTTATAAACGCCTGTAGCTTCAAATACCATTCAATCTGTCTAATCGCCAGTGCCTACAACTCTCCCTTTATTCTGAAAACTTCTGTAGCTGCAAATACGACCTCTATTTGTGTAATCTCCAGTCCCGACAACCCTTCCAGTCTCGGTATCTCCTGTAGCTCCAATTACCACCATTATCTGTGTAATCTCCAGTCCCGACAAACCCCCCACCCGCGTCTCTGTAGCTCCAATGATCACCCTATCTGTGTAATCTGTAGTCCCTATATTCCTCCCTATCTCCGTAACTCCTTCAGGACTGATAATCCTGTAACTCACCTTGACATCTTTCAGCCCGACAACCTATCTGATCTCTAACCACCAATAGTGATCTCAAACCACCGAACTCTGTTACATCCTCCAGTCTCTACAACCCAACTTTTCTCTGTTAGCTTCTCTGAGTCTGTATTCCCCTTTATCTCCGGTTACAGATGCTTGCTCTGGGAAACAATGTCTCAGTACAGAATATGACAGAATGTGTAAGAACACAAGCATCTTCGGTTTTATCAATACTTTTGTCTCGTTCTAAATCTTAACGACTGCAAGTTCAACCTTCTCCACCTCTTCTCATCAATATCCGTCCATTTTGAAGACCAGCCTGGTGCCTCCAATGCAAGGACATTTTCCCTCCAGATAGGGGACCAAACCTGTTCACAGTATTCACACTGTGTGCTGATTGGAGTCCTCTATAGTTGTTACAAGCATTCATTATTTTTATTTTCCATTCCCTTTGGAATCAATGCTAGCGTTCCATTTACATTCTCTATGTCATGCTGGCCCTGTATGCCAACTTACTAGGATTTATACACAAGGATTCCCACGTTACTCCGTGGTGTAGCTTTCTGCAGTTGATCTGAAACCAAGAAATGACAGCAATAATCAGGAAAGTGTTGGAATGTATGGTAAATGATATGCCAGAAATGATAACTGCACACTTAGAAACCTATGGAAAAAGCGAAGTCCATAAGACCATCATTTATAGGAGTAGAATTAGGCCATTCGTTCCATCGGGTCTATTCCACTTTTCAATTATGGCTGAATTGTTTCTCAACACCATTCTCTCACTTATTCCCTATAACCTTGATCTACTTACTCCGAAACAACCCAGCTATCTCTGAGTTAGATACACTAAATCACTTCGCACTCACAACCCCATGAGGCAGTCAGTTCCACAGATCCATCACCCTCTGGCTGAATAAATTCCTTCACATTTCTTTTTTTTAATATGATTCCCTACAGCGTGGAAAAGACACTTGGGCCCAACCAGTCCACACTGACCCGCCGAACAGTAACTCACCCAGACCCATTTCCCTCTCACTATGTTCCATGTGCATTGTAGCATGACCAATTCATCTGACCTGCACATCTTTGGACTGTGGGAGGAGACCAGAGCACCCGGAGGAAACCCACGCAGAAAAGGGGAGAATGTGCAAACTCCACACAGACTGCTGCCTGATGCTGGAATTGAAGCTGGGACCCCTGGTGCTGTGAAACAGCAGTGCTAACCACTGTGCCACCGTGCCACCTCTTGAGCCACTGTGCCACCCTTTATTCGAAAGGGTCGTCCCTTCAGTCTGAAGCTGTGCCCTGAACCCCCAGTCTCTCCTCTCGTGGAAATGTCTTCTTCCCGTCCACTCCATCCAGGCCCCTTAGTATTCTGTAAGTTTGAATGAGATTCTGCCACAGCCTCTGAAACTTCATCAAGTGCAGACCCAGAGACTCCTTATATGGCACGAATTTCATCCCTGGGATCTTTCTTGGAAACCCATTTCTCGTACCCCTTCACATCCTTTGTCCAGACTCTTAATGTATAGTGTGTAGAGTGTAGTCCCAACACTGACTCCTGCGGAGCTCCCCTCATCACCAGTTCCCACCGTGAAAAAGACCCCTTTCTTCACACTCTCTGACTTGTGCCAATCAGACAAATCCTCTATCCATGTTCAGCATATTGTTCTGAAATGGAAATTTCATTTCACACCCACTGCTGGATTTATTTTTCTGTCTGGCTGTAAACGGCAGAGTTTCACCATTACCTTCCCATCAGTAATTCCCTGGAAAAGGTGGTGGTGAGCTGCCTTGCTGACCCACTGCAGGCCTTTGTGTGTCGGGCCAGACACAGTGCTGGGAGGATGGAACGTGCCTTGGAAATTCTGGTGTTCCTGTGCACCGGGAGCTCATGTCCTTCCAGGGTACAGTGGTTTCGATTTTGGGAAGTGCTGTTGAAAGAGCCTTCCTCAGTGACCTCAGTGCTATTTGTAGATATTTTATTCCTTCCTTCACTCATTCATTGACATGAGCTGTGTTGGCAGAGCCAACATTTATTGTTGATTTGGAGCTGTCCCTGAGGAGGTGGTAGTGAGCTGCCTTCCTGAGCCACTGCACCAACCTTGGAACTGTTGTTATCTGTGTCCCTTCCAGCAGGCGCTACAACACTCCTCACGTCTGTAACTGCAGACAGATAATGCAGCTCTCCCTTTTATATCTGACATCTTCCCCGACGTATAACTCTTATAGTTCCTCACAATATCTCACCTCCTCAATTCCCATCTGTGCTAGAGATCACTAAAATTTCTTTATTCTTGTTTAAACTTCTGATCACCCAAAATCTCTCCCTTTTTAAAATTGTAATCCCTTCAGGTTCTGTTACTCTCCATATAACTGTAATCAATGACAGCACAGCTTCCCTTCCTAAATCTCTGTAATTACAATGGTTACGTGTGCTAAATTTGGCCATTATCTTCCTCCTTACACATCACAGGACTTACAGCCCCTACAATCCCACTATTTGGAATGCTCCCATTTTCTGCATCTCCTCGTGTCCTGGGGGTCCTTGAAAACCACCAGTGCCCCAAAGGTTTGTACTCCCACAAGTTACTGCAAGTCTTCTCACTCTGTCACATCCAAGTCTTTGACATCCAAGTCTGTCACATCAAGTCTCCAGGGTCAGACAACACTTGCTGGATGTCAATTTGCTTTTGTGAAGTCCACACAGCACCGTAACCAGTTCAGAAAAAGCCCTTTAGACTCTACAAAGCTCCGTCATGAACAAGCTACCATCTCTCTATTTCCTTTGCCTTCTTCAGTGTCTTCCAGTAACGTTCTTTAGTTACTGCAGATCTGCCTAGCTCCCCAGATAACCTGTTCCATCCCATATAGCTCCCTCAAACACTGTAACACCCTCTGCTCTGTCTAATCCTCCTCTTTTCCACTGTCTTCCAGGCACAACAGCGATCCAGTGTGGGAGCAGTGCGGAATGGGATACACCCGATGGGTTGAATGCCCTCCTGGTCTTCCTACGCTATAGTTTCGATGTCTTGCATGTCCTGTGGCTGTCCTCCTCCTTTGCTCAATGACAAGTTTGGGGACTTATGGAATCTCCCTGCTGTTTTGCCACATTTCGAGTGTTGAATTGTGCAGGCAATTGCGTTGCCCACAGTGGTTAGCTCAGTGGTTAGCACAGCTGTCTCCCAACACCAGATATCTGGGTTCAATTTCAGTCTCGGTCACTGTTTGCGTGGAGTTTGCACATTCTCCCTGTGCCTGAAAGGGTCACTGTCGGGTACTCCAGTTTCCTCCCACAGTTCCAAAATGTGCCGGTTAGATGCATTAGTCATGGAAAATGCCAGGTTGCAGAGATTGAGTTGGGAAGCGGGGTGGGGAGTGGGGTTTGTATGGGATGGCTTTTGGAGGATCAGCATGTCGATGTGTCAAATGGCCTGCTTACTCACTGCAGGGATTCTATGATTAACACCTTCGTTGCAGAAATCAGTTGAGGGAATAATCTCTGAGTTAATTCCAATACCCTTTCTTAATGAGGAGATTAAATCTGTGCACTTTATCCAGATATCATCTCACTAAGATCCTGTATAGCAACATCAATATTTTACCAGCCTGCTGTTAGGTTCCATGTCAGGTTAGAGTAGGCTCAGCTGTCAAAGGGAACACACATTGTTGAAAACAAATGGTGTGCTGACCTTCATTTCAGGAGGAATTGAGTCCAGGAGTAAGGGTCTCTTACTGCAGCTGTACAGAGCCTTGGTGACACTCCATCTCGACCATTGTGCAGGACTGTGTGCAGTTTTGGTCTGCGTATCTAATGAAGGACAAACCTGACATTGAGGGAGAGCAGTGAAGGATGACCAGACTGATCTCTGGGATGACAAACTTGGTGTGGGAGCAGCGTTTTGGGTGACTGTGCTTGCATTCCATGAGGTTTAAGAAAAGGGGTGAACGATATAAAACTCCGACAGTGTGAGACAGATTGGAAGCAGGGATGAGAATTCCCCTGGGCGGGATGTCGAAAACACGGGGTCACAGTGTTAGGTACAGACAGGCGAAAGTATGTTGAGATGTGACTAAATGTCTGCACTCAGAGACTGGTGAACCTGGGGAATTCTCTCCCTGATCAGGCTGTGAAAGCTGAGGTACTGAATATAAATAAGGATTTCAAGACACAGAAGGAATGGGGAGAGTGCAGGAGTTTTGTGTGGCGATATAGAGTCAGCAATCATTACAGGCAATTATTCAATAATGTGGCAGCTGTATTCCTGTGGAACACCTTATTATAGCAATATAAATAATAGGGCCAATGGGAAAAAGAGGCTTCGGTGCGAACCCTCAAAATTACCAGTAAAAATCAAAACAAAAATAATAGTCAGTATAACATAAACAATAGCACAGGCTACATAAATCTTTAAACCGTATATTGTAATGAATTAATACAGTAAATGTCACACTTTAACACTACAGTCACTGACTACAGCACTGTACCTTTCACCAAGATCTTCACCAGAAAGCGCGCGAGCTGACTGACCACGTGATGCCGATGCGGAATTCCAGTTCTCTCCAAGATATTCCCCTCCCGGTTTGAAATAAAATTCCTTCTAAATGTAGACTACAAATCCCACATTCAGGCTCAGTTTCAAGGCTTGCAGAGAAGATTACATTCCTGCTTTAGCTGAACACACTGAGGGTGCATTTGGCAATCAGAGGGATCCTGAGGCTGGGATTTGCTGTTCAGCTGGTGCCAGAGACGGACTCCCATAACAGTGAATGGGAGTTCGCTTTTTAAAGAAAGGGGCGCAATTCACTAAATGTTTTGCAGCGAAATTGCGTTTAATAAACACACCTTATTGGATAACTGCCTGCATATTGAATGGAGGATCCAAATTTATGGACCAAAGCGAATACAGTAGTTCCTATTTTATATGTTCCGATGTTTAAACATACTAAAGGATATGAACACTGTGTGGGGAAACTGAATTGAGGAGATTTTCACCATGAACTAGAATGGAGGATGCTCAGTGTTTTGAATGACCTACTCCTTTCCCAATGTTTCTGTGCAGTCTGTGGGAAAGCCACCAGCTCTCAGATGTTCGGAAGGAGGTCTCCGCAGGGTCAATAGGATAGTGTTTCCCGTTCAAGTACTGAGGCTGGTGCCGGGTGCTCTGTCCCATTTTATTTTTTAAGACCTCGGAGCAGTTTGATACAATGGAGTGTCTTGCTTGGCCGTTTCCGAGACCATTGAAGAGTGCTTCACATGTCTGTGTGTCTGGAGTCACGTTTAGGCCAGACCAGGAAAGCACGGGAGCCTCACTTCCTGAAAGGACATTGAGGAAGGAAATTGGTGTTTACAATCGACATTGGCTTCAAGGTCACTGTTAATGACTCCAGGTTTTACATCCCGATATTTTATTAATAATAACTTCCACCAGCTGCCAGAGCATTAGCCTGGTCTGGATTAGTAAACCAGCGACTTTTCCACAACAACATTATTTCCTCATGGAGATTTATCTGAAACCACACTGAGCTGGTTATTTCTGTGCTTTTTGACAGCTCTGTCCAAAAATAACTCCCACCAACATAACTATCGCGACGGGACTCAGGGCGTGGTAAATGGTCAGACTATAGTTAATACCTTGTTATGGGATTGGACATAGTTGAGTAATTTTCCACATTGCCAGGGAGATGTCAGAGTTCGTGCTGGAATGAAACAGCTTCCCCAGGGACACGGCATGTTGTGTAGCACAAGTCTTCAGTCCTATTGCAGGAATGGGGTCAGGGCCCATTGCCTGTGTCATATCTACTGTGTTCACCTGTTTCTTCATGTCACATACAGTGAATCAGATTGAATAAAGACTGGCATCTATGATTCTGCAGGCAGCATGGCGAGGGTGAGGTGGATCATCAACTCAACACTTCTGGATGAGGATGATGCAGATAATACAACCATGTCTTTTACACTGATGTACAGGGCTGTCCCGTTATTTAGAATGGTGATATTTATGGAGTCCTCTCCTCCAGTGGTTGACAAAAGCTCTCAAGGATACTATTGATGAGCATTAGTGGAGGGCCAGATTTATAATGTTTATTTCAGGGAATCCTTTTACTGTGGAAATGTGCTGTGCTAATCTTTAAATGCTTGTTCGTAAAGTTATGACAGATATTGTGTAGGCGGTTGAGGGATGACATTGTAGAAGTTTATAAATTCACGAGAAGTATGAATAGAGTGACCAGCCAATGTCTTTTCCACGGGATGGGGGAATTCAACCATAGAAGGCATAGATTTAAGGTGAAAAAGGGACGATTTGAAATGGACGAAGGGTCAATGTTTTCACACAGAGGGTGATGTGTGTATATGGAATGAGCTGTCAGAGGAAGAGTGGGAGATGCAAGTACAGCTACAACATTTAAAACTCATTAGGACAAACATATGAATGGGAAAAGTTTAGAGGCATATGGGCCAAATGCAAACAGATGGGACTAGTTTAGTTTGGAAAATCTGGTCAGCATGGACAAGTTGGAGCAAAGGGTCTGTTTGTGTGCTATGTGACTGTATCAATTTAGAAAGCGAGGAAAAGGGGAGAAAAGACATGATGTAGTAAATTGGCAAGAAATACAAAAACAAGCAGCACGAGCTTCTCCGGGCATATAAAAGGTCAAGATGAGTGTGTGACCTTAGGTAGAAATTACGTCAGGAGAGTATATTGCAGATAATTGGAGGGTGTGACTGAAGTATTGGCTACAGGGAACAGACAGATAATTTACACCCATGTTTTATATCTTTCCACACGGGGAAGGCACACTAAGTATTTCAATGATGTAAACAAAATGCTAATAGGAGGGAAGTTCTTGAACCGTCTTTAACAAAAGAAAAAAGGATTTTTCTAACAGTTAAGAGCAAGAGTAGACAGGCCAGCAGTAATTCACAGCTGGTTTTAAAAGAAGTGGTCACAGTCTTGGGGTCATGGCGCCCTCTCTATCAGATGTTAGTTCTGTTGTTAGTTAATGAAAGCAGTAAGTGCGGTAGCTTGAATGGGTTGTCATCAGGTTTAGGTACACATAGTTGTGACCGTGGCATGTTCACTCACACTCATCACTAAACCGGAGATCAGCTTCATGGTAATGGTAGACTGAGAGATTATATTGTGGTTGAATAGTAGGAAGTGAGGGCAAGGGGAGATCTATCATTGTTCTGCGAAGGAGGGGATGGAGTGAGGGCAGAAGTGAGGGAGACGGGACAGTCACAGCTGAAGGCTCAGTCCATCAGAGTGAGGGGATTTATCGTTTGAGAGAAAAGGATGTCATGTAGGAAGCTTCCCACTGGAATGTGACATCATTGAACAGAAATCAGAGAGCGAGAAAAACTGAGAGAATGGAGTCACTCTCCATGTGCTCAGCCACATACGTAGATTCCCCCTGAATGACTGAAAAGAGCCAGGCATTTCAAATGCAGATTTATGTAATATATCTGATCAAATACGGAGTGTGAAAATAGACACAGGTGAAGGTCAGCAGATGTGTGGTGGGTGGGGGAACATTTAAGCAGGTACTGCTTAATAAGGCTCAGCTATTATTGACTCTGGTCAAAAAGAAGATGATATGAAGATGTGAAAATGAACGCCCCCATGATACACAAAGGCTGTGAAGGATACTAATCAATCACAAACTAAAGAATTCAAATTGGTGAGTTCTAGCGTCGGCCACATTTGGGAAGTTTGCTTTTGGAACCAGAAGCAGATTGTACAAAACAAAATACAAAAAAAAATTCCAAAACTGGCAAGAAATATGAAAAAAAAACTAACCACAAGAGTTTTCTCACATCGAATAAAAAAACGTTCATGTTGTGCGTGTGACCCTTGGAAGAAAGGCAGGAAAGAATATATGGGACACCTGGAGGATGTGACTGGGGAACTGGTTTCAGTGAACAAGCAGAGAATTTAAAACAGTATTTTACATCTTTCCTCACAGGGGAATGCACAACGTGTTTCAGTATTATAAACAAAATTGTAATCAGATGAAAGTTTTGCACTGTCTCCAACAAAACGAACAAGGCTTTTCCTCAAACAGAAAAGACCAGGGTAAACGGCTCATCAGCAATTCATAGCTTGTTTTAATAGAAGTGGTTGCAGAGTGACTGGTGACACTGTGTGAAATATTCCATAACTCTCGGGATTACAGGAGTGTCCCAGTGAAACTGGCGAAACTCCAATGTGGCGCCTGTCTTCAAGAAGAGAGTGAGTCTTCAAGTGTTTAGGTTCTCCCTTTGTCTGAATAGCGGAGCATATTTGAGCGGCTTAATGTCCTCATGATGCACTTTCATCCTGAGTGATTGTAAAAAAAAAGTAAAACTCTGCTCCTTCCTCTGATGTGTCACATACTGGGGGTTGAACATTTTGCTAAAGTTGAATTATTTTTAAAATTATCTGGAACATTGTACAAATGATATCATCCAGAGAATTCTAGAAACTGTACTCATAAGAACATTTTATAATCATGTGAAGGTATTGCGTAGGATTGAGGAGAGAGAGAGAGAGACAGACAGAAGGTGCTGCATTGCAGTGGTGAGAGTCATGGAGCCTTATTCTGGTGAAGGCGCCAACAGATATACAGATTGTGTGAGAGAGTAGAGAGAATACGGTGTCCCGTATCCTGACAGAGCGGGGAAGGTGCTTTTCCAGTATTGCTGGACTTTTCTTCGGACCGCAGGTACTGCACTGAGCTGGGAGGTGTGCTCAGACCATGCTCGGTGGGTCTGGTGGTGCAGCTCTCTCTGGGAAGAGAATTGTCCCCCTCTGTACTAGACTATTCACCAGGCACCTCCGTGCCCTGTCGACAACCTGTGGTGTAATTTCCCCTTATCTACCTTGCTCGGTAAACTATGCAGGGCAGCTCCAAACTGAGAAAGCTCAACCGTGTGCCCATTGGCCTTTTAATGATGGCAACAGTACCAGGGATCACTGAATATCCAGGGGCATCCGGGAGATGGTGTGTACCTCCAGACATGATGGGTGGGAGAATCGGGCTGGCATTGAATGAGAGGGACACCATGGAGTGGGGTGGATAGTTAATGAGGTGAGTTCGATATGATATCACCAGGAAACTAGCTCAGCCTCGTGCAGACAATCCTTCTGTCACACTCAATGAAAATGGCGCTGAGACAAACTATTGTCAGATTCAGCCCAATGAGTCGAAGACTCTTCTGACCCTACTCCCAATTACAAAGCTGCAGGACAAATGCTTATCCAAAACTCTCCATCATCTTAACTTACACCAATATCCTGCTCACCCACCATTCCTGTAAACAGTGGCCTATATTGCAAGCTGCTATCGAAACGTTTTCCTTTCAGAATTTTTAACCTACCATCAGATCCTTCTCTGAAATTCTATCTCAATCTCCCCCTCTCTTTTAACCAAGCTCCTCCCATCTCTCTCTGGCAGTGAGTTTCACATCCTCAGCAGCCCTGTGTCATGCCACAATGTAGATATGGAACTGTAAATGGAGGGAACTGCATATCCTGTCTCTTCCAGCATGAGCTGCAAATTTCCCCACGCTGGGCAGTGATCCAACATGGTGTTACTCAGCAATGCAGCGATTGGTGTACACAGCTGTGTATACTGAGAAGGCAACTGCTCCAGATTAATAGATAAATTCACCGCTATTCACTGCACAGCTCCCCATGCTGCACAGATATCCATTCCGTGTGTATAGAACAATGCCTTTGTGTGTTCTGTACAGCGCCCTGTGCTGAACAGATCATCGAGTACAAGTTTATAGATCAGTGCACTGTTGGACAGATAAGTCGTGAACTGGTGAGCTCTAAGTAGTGTTCAATCCTCGACGGATTGCTGAGCAGTACACTAGCCTGGTCTACGCAGTGCTTCATGCTGAGCAGGTATCTCATCTGGGCTTATACGTGTCTGGGCTGGATCTGAGAGGTGGATTGAGTATCCGATATAATTCCTGACATGATTATCACTCCCCCAGCTTGGCCCATTCCGCTGGTATATGTGAGGTGCTGTGTTTGAGATAGAATTTATTTGGTCAAAATATTCGACATTAAGCAAAACACAATTTATTCGAAAACTGTTGATAAAAGACAACAACAAAAGGAAGAGGAGCTTGCAATAACATAATTCTGTTGGAAAACTTAGCAGAATAATAGTTTATTTAACTACTATACAGTAATTGCTCCAATATGGTATCATCCAATAAGCACACAAATGTCAAAAAACAAATGCAGGAAACAGATCGTCTCACATGCAGTTCTCCAATCCAGGAGGTAAGAACATCAAAAGACAGTTCGGAGAGAAATCACAGAGACAATGTGTAGCACCCGGGAGAGATTTCCTGCCTTCCAATTCTGCTAAGACTCCAGCAATAACTGGCAAAAGGTAAAACTAAGAATCCTGATTCTGTGAGAGTTTGACGATCACTCCACAGGACCAGGCCGCGGCTGCAAGAACACAAGGAATGGACTGTATCTACATCGTCTATGGCCCTGTACGTGTCTCTCAAAAATGCCTAATCCCACCTAAGCCATTTAATGCTGGACAGACAAAAGTCAAAGTTAAACATAGATAAATAAAATGGAAAGATGAAGCAAGCCTGGTGAACAGACACAGACGGCCTCGGGAGCCCAGCAATTCCAATACTACCAAAACACAGCAGAATCATCGAGCTTGTGAAGAGAAAGAATTGTCTCTCTCTCCCTCACCTCTATGTTTACAACTGGAGATGTGCCTTGAGCCCAATAATCAGCGATATCAAAATCCCAGCCACACCAAGCATTATTGTGATATATCAGAGTTGCCGTGAATTGGGTTAACTGGAGCTGTTTGTTCAGTGACTGTGATTAATATCGGTCTTCCTGGATCTAACTGGGTCACTGGACGATTTCCCTCTTCCATAATTAGGGACTTACTTCACCTTGTTATGCCAAAATATTTGGCGCAGAGTCAACCTCAACAAGATTGGGATCAGCAGCTACAGAGAAAGAGAGAGAGATCAGAATCTGAGAACATTAGAATGGTCCAACAATGGATCAGAATCTGAGAATATTAGACTGGAACGTTCCAACAACGGACAGGAGTTTATCCTGGGGTCTTTACTGTCTTTCTCGGGATTGGCCACAGTTAGAGGTGCGGATAGAAGCCGTACTGTTGATTATTCAAGCTGGGTACTATCCCACCCTCGCCATTATTGGTGTTCCTGGTAAGTCTAGCTCTGTCGATTCTATAAATGGTGCTGAAAGTTTTGCTATTCTGGTTGATTATATTTAACAAATACATAAACTTTCAGTCACAAATGCCACTTCCTTCTCCTGCATTTTAAAACTACTTACTCATAAACATCTGAGAAGGAATAAGACTGTTCGGAACCTTGAGTCTTCTTTTTACCGTGAACTGTTTTATGTCTCCATATTCTCTCTGTGATCAAACCTGCCGACACCCACCTTCATAATATCCCCAATCTCCAACTCTGCCTGAGTTCTGTTGCTGACTTCGCCATCATCTACCCCTTCGTTAACAACAGATTTTATCGCTCCAGTTCTCTACTGACCTCTCTTCCAGTTACAAATAGTTTGACCACAAACTTGTTCTTGTCTCTACAGTTACTTCACAACAGGGACTCTGTATCACTGTATCAGAGTAATAATGTCACTGACTGTAATTCAGAGGCACGGGTTATGACTCCAGAAGCATTGTCTGAAATCCTACCATAGTCGATGACTAAATTTAAATTCCAATGACAAAAATTGGAATGAAACCTAATTTCACTCATGGTAACCACAAAACATCAGGATTTCTTTTCTTATTTTATTGATAATCTTTGGTAAAGAAACCTAACATTTTTGCCTTGTCTGAACTAAGTGTCACCTCCGATCCACAACAATGTGGTTGCCTCCATATTGCCTTGACAAATGGCCGCGTGGTCAAGGGCAGTTAGGATGGACAACAAATGCTGCCCTTGCCAGTGATGCTGGCATCCCGCGAAACAACAACAAGGAAATGTGAATGCTGGTGATCTGAAATAAAATTCTCCACCGTCTGAAAGAATGTTGGAGAATCTCAGCAGGTATGGCAGTCTGTCGGAAGAAACACAAATAGCGTTTCGAGTTCAGTGAACCTATCAAAACTGAATGCAACTGGGAAAAAGTAATATTGTATCAGGGATGGTTGGAAGGGTTAGCGGGAGGTTTGTGTTGAATAGATGATGTCCAGCAAGAGAGAGAGAAAGAGAGAGAGAAAGAGTGTGTGTGTAAGAGAGAGAGAGAGAGAGAGAGAGAAAGGTAAAGCAAGCTAAAGGATTGCTGATGATGGACTGGAAGGAAAACAGAATGGGAAGTTATTCTAACATTTCCCCTTTTCACATATTCCTGAATATCATATTTATTATGGGACGCCCCTGCTTACCGTGAGTTATATTCCCTCTATCTCTCGTCTCTGAGTGTAGTGATCAACTCCATCAGCAATACTTATAGTCGCTGAGATATAGAGAAACGTAATATTCCATTGTCAACTGCTTCTTTGGAGAGAGGAACTGTTACTGTGCGACAGTGTGGAGATGTAAAAGCTTTCTCAGCCAAGAAGCAAAACTGAGGAGACCGAGACATTTTCAACATTGAATGGATGCACTATGGGTGTGGGGAATTGACTTGCTGCTGTCATCTAGAAAGTCAGTGAAGGCTCTGTGGATGGTGTTCTCAGGATTGTGATGTCAGCTACTGGGATCATTCAGGGAGCCCCGAGGGTCTGGGGACCCCACTCTGAATACTGCATTTACAGTGTGTATGGGTCCATGGTAAACAAATGGAGCTGAGACTACAAAGAAGGGAAGCTATGTAAACTGGGAGGAGCAGGGCACTGTTCTAAACTCTCTGGGATTTCCAGGAACATTTGTCCAAGCTGCACCCATTCAGGCGTAAAGTATAAAACCAGCTTGTCTCAAAGTTGAGGTTGTCACTGTATCCCCTCCTTCATTATAACCTGTCGTCTCATACCAGGGACAGGACTGTGCTGACACTCACGATGAATTAAACTGATTTATTCTGGAACTTTTCTGACTGTACCATCTCTGAAGTACAGTCCTCCAATGTATTCACGAGCTAACTGAAGCCATCTACCTCATGAGAGGAATGCATTGGTTCCATCTCCACAGAGGAAGGTACAGAAACTAATTTCCAGAAATATTGGGGAACAGAGTTGCTGGTAAAAATGGGAAACTGCAGGAAACCAGAATTAATGAAGAGTATGTTATTGAAAATCTAGTTGAATTGAAGTTTCATAAGTTGCTGCATCTGATGAGCTACATCCCAGAGTGATTGAGATGAAAACAGAGCTAATGAAAGAATTACTGGTTATTCTTCAAAGCTAGTTAGATTCTGGAAAGAATGCTGCAGACTGGAAAACAACTATTGTAAACTTAAATATTTAAAACAGGATGGAGAGGGAAAACAGAAAACTAAATAGCTTGATGTCAGCTGTGAGAAAAAAAAATGGAACCTTTTATAAGGAATGTGACAACGAGAAACTTGGAGAATAATTATATAATTTGGTACATTCGGCCTAGATTCAGGAAAGGGAAATGATTTTTGATAAACCTGTTTATGGAGATTGTCTGTTGTGACATCGACAGTTGAGAACCAATGGGAGTAGAGTATTTGTATTTTTAGAAGACGTTGACATGTTTGAATACAGGTGAATGGGGAATGTCAGAGTCCATGGGTAGGTAGAGGTGGAATATATACCACATGGATTAAAAATTGAGTAATGGGGATCCGAGAAGAATACTGTTTTTCTCTGGACTGAAGAATTGATGGGTGGCAGCAGGATCAGTGTTTGGGCAATAGCTGTTCACAAGGTATAAAAATGATTCAGATGTGAACAACAAATATCATCATGTACATTTATATTTATTAAATGGTAGAGAGGTTGCCGAGTGCTTTTGTTGAAAAGGACCTGGATGTCCTTGGTCATAAGTCACTGACAGAATTCATACAGGGGCAGGAAGTAAAAGATATGTGGCTCTTCATGCAAAATGATTGAAGTACAAAAGTTAGAATATCTTTCCCACTGATCGTGTTTTGTTCAGAGAGTATTTGGTGCATTGTGTAAAGATTTGGTCTGCTTTATAAACAATGATCCCTTTGTCACTGAGAGCGTGGAAAGTATTTTGACCAGACTAAACACTGGCATGATGTTACCATGAGGAGACAGTGCAGTAACTATGTGTTTAATCTGTAGCACTGTGAGAGAATAAGAAGTTGAAGCTTGATGGGTATGGACAGAAACTCATTATGTCCCAAACAGCTGAATAGGTTGAAAATTTCATACTTTCCTTTGGATGTTTGATTCACGACAGTTTACATGCATCTGCAGAGTCCCCATGTCGATTGACAAAGAGGTACAGACTCTGAATGAACTCTAAACAGTTTAATGCACAGTAACTTTGTGACACTGCATTGAATATCACTTTGTACACAATCCTGTCAGCAGCCGAAATATCGGCATTCTGAAACAGTTAGTTATTCCCCACCGGTTTCTGACCTCTACGGACACCATGGGGCTGCTTTCTTGGAGATTGAATATAACTTGGAGAATGGCTAAAAAATGTTGGCTTCATTCCGACTGCCAGAAAACCATGTTAAAGTAACACATATGTACCATGAGTAATTAAGCCATGTGGATCAATTTGGAGCAGTCTGTCTGTGCAGCCCCTGCTCCATTTGCTTGTGATGTTGGAGCATCTCTGACACTTTCCTGTTCCTGTGTTAGTGGCTTGACAAGCTGAATAACCACTTCCTGTTCTTTTGGAAGTGACTCCGGGTGTGAAATGCACGTGACATGTGGGAGAGAGCAGACTCCCTGTCTTCCTGTGCAGCAGGCAGGAAGAACTGAATGGTCTATAGTTTTGGTGGGATGAATGGCTTCCCCACATTTTTGTGAAACCAAATTGAGGTGCTGATTGAACTCCTCCTTTTACTGTGAAAATGTGCTGTGCTGTTACATAAATGTTACCCAGACTTTAACAGCAGGGTCTTGAATGTTGTCCACGTCTTGCTGTACATGGTCACAGGCTGTTTCAAGAGCTGAAGAGAGACAACTTGTCCTGGAAAGTTTTGTAAATTTCAGTGAATGCCCCCTCTTCTGCTGGCACGGTAGTTCAGTAGCTAACACTGCTGCTTCACAGCACCAGGGTCCCAGGTTCGATTCCAGTCTTGGGCAACTGTCTGTGTGGAGTTTGCACATTCCCCACTTGTCTGCATGAGCACCCTCCGGGTGCTCCGGTTTCCTCCCACAGTCCGAAGATGTTCAGGCCAGGTAAATTGGCCATGCTAAATTGTCAATTATGTTAGGTGCATGAGTCAGAGCGAAATGTGTCTGGGTGGGTTACTCTTCGGAGGGTCGGTGTGGACTGGTTGGGCCGAAGTGCCTGTTTCCACACTGTAGGGAATCTAATCTGCTCAGTTTAGATTCAGTGGGCTGAATAGCCTCCTTCCACACTGTAGGGATTATGTGATGACAAACTGGAGATGCCTGGGTTGAGGAAGCTACGCTGAGGATCTCATGCAGATGTGTCCCACGGCTGAGATGATTGATGCCCACCAATGATAATCATCTTTCCTTGTGCCGTGAATGACTCCCAAAAGTGTAGAGTTCATAATTAATTCTCATTAAGTGCGATTTACCAGGAGGAGATTTACCAGGATGTTGCCTGAACTGGAGACCAGGTCTTATGATGAAACCATGAGGGAGCGAGGGCTTTTCTCACTGGAGGTGTACAAGATGATGAGAGGCAGAGAGAAAGTGAATAGCCAGAAGCATTTTCCCAGGGCAGAAATATCTATGACTAGGTGGCATAATTTTAAGGCAATTGGAGGAAGGTTTAGAGGAGATATCAACGGTAGAGTCTTTACACAGAGAGTGGTGGGTGAGTGGAATGCACTGCCAGCAGTGTTAAGAGAGTCATATACCTGAGGGAAGTTTAAGAGACTCTTGGATAGGCACATGGAACAAAGTGAATGGAAGCATGTCGGTTAGTCTGATCTTAGAGTAGGATAAACAGCACAACGTCGAGGGCTGAAGGTCCTAACTGCATGCCTTCATGTAGAACTCTGAGCTCAAAAACTGCATGAATTTATGTAAAACTCCGTTATCTCACTTTTTAGATTAGAATCAATTTAAACATCATGGCCGAGACAGAGAACACAGGGGGCCAACATCTTCACCATATTGTCTAGATATCACCATTGTTAACTGTTAACCTGAGAAAGCAACTTTTTAAAAAAGGTTTTGTGATTTACATATGAAAGAAGTGAAACTATCATGGTATTCTAACAAATGAAAGGCTTAACAATCAAATTTTCAATGTATAATTTCAGTTACATCACACTGCAAATTTGTGCTATAAATTCTGTGTTAGGATTGAGCCCTCCACTATCACCTGATGAAGGAGCGACGCTGCGAAAGCTAGTGTGCTTCTAATGAAACCTGTTCGACTATTACCTGGTGTTGTGTGATTTTTAACTTTGTACACCACAGTCCAACACCAGCACCTCCAAATCAGTTCTGTTCTTTGTTCTGTGTTCTATGGAAGTGCTCAAGAAGACTTGGACATTGAGGAAGATTTGAGACTTGGAGCAGGTCAGATTGATCTTAGTGAAGGGTAAGGCAGGCTTGGGATGGGAATGACCTGCCCCTGTTTCTGATGTTCTCCCATTCTGTTATTGGAAAGTTAGTGGGTGTTATTTTCCTGGAAGGTCTTTTATGGAATGTTGCAATCAGTGAGACCAGCGGATTTTGTGAGCCGTCACTGGGTGAGATTTGGGGGCCGTGTTCACAGTGCATTTGAGTCTATAACATGATCAACAAATAAAGCACAAGTTACAAAGAGGGGAAACAATTGCTAGCAGGTTAGTGGGCTTGAATGGAACACAGAAACATGGGACTGAGGATCAGGAGTGGGTCATTAGAGAATTTGAGCCTTCTCCATCAGGCATTAAGATTGTGGCTGATCAGATTGTGGTCTCAGTCGCATTTCCTGTCTGTGTCCCATTATCCATGAAACACTTGTCTGTCAAATCTTTAACTAACTCAGCTGTGAATACTTGTAATCAAAGAGGCACCACAAACTTCTGGGGAAGAGAATTCCAATTCGAATGGCCCTTTTTGAAATTTCCCTCATCCTGTTGTGAGAATAAGAGAGTCATACAGCGTAGAAACAGATCCTTTTGTCCAAATTGTCCAGGCCAATCTGGCATCTTAATCACATCTCGACCCACTTGCCAGCATTTGGCCCACATCGCATGATCCATTCCTATTTATGTACCTATCCAGTTACATTTTAAATGTGTAATTGTACCCGCTTTCACCACTTCCTCTGACAGTACACCCTCCAGCCTCTGTATGAAGAAGTTTCCCCTCAGGTCCCTTCTAAGTCTTTGACCTGTCACATTCACACTATGCCGTCTAGTTCTGGACGCCCCTTCACTGGAAAAAAAATCTTGCCCATTTAGACTATCCATGCCCCTCAGGACTTTATTAAACCTCTGTCATGGCACCATTCAAACTCTGACAGTCCAGGGGGAAAAGCCTCAACTTGTTCATCATCTCCCTGTCGCTCAATCCCTCAGGTTCCAGAAAATTCTTGTAAATCTTTTCTGCACCCTTTCAACCTTAACAATATCCATCCTTTAGCAGATTCAACTGACATGTACGCAGTATTCTTAAAGTGGCCTCATCTACGTCCTGTACAAGCGCAACACGCTACCCGTAACTCCTATACTCAATGCTCTGACCGATTAAGGCAAGCATGTGAACCACGTTCCTCACCACTCTACCGACCTTAACTCCACTTACAAGGAACTATGAATCTTCACCCGTAATTCTCTTTGTTAAGCAACATTCCCCAGGGCACTATCCTGCTTTAACTTACCAAAATGCAAAACCTCACAAATATCTAAATTAAATTCCATCTGCCAGTCCTTGGCTCATTGATGGTCAAGGCTCCTGTTATATTCTGAGATAATCTTCTTTTACTGTCCACTGCACCACTTTGGTGATGTTATCTGTAAAGTTACTGGCCAAGCCGCCGAAAAGCACTTCAAAGCTTTTTATAGCCATGATGAAAAGCAGTGAGCTCAGCACTGATTCTTTTAGCACGCCGCTGGCAACAGGTCTTCAGTCTGGAAAACAATCCATTACCTTCAATCCAATTTTGTATCCAATTGGTTAGTTTTTCCTAGATTACATATAACCGAGTTTTAGTAATCTGTCTACGATGGGGAACCTTGTTAAATGCCTTGCTGAAGGCTGTGTAAACAATACACAACAGTGTCTTATTCAATCTTCTTTGTCACCTCTTCATAATACTCAATCACATTAATTAGACATGATTTCCATCACACAAATCCATATTGACTATCCCTAATCATTCCTTGTCTTTCAAATTAGATGTAAATCCTATCCCTCAGACTCCCGTCCAATGAACGCCTCGGCACTAACGTTGGCTGATACTGACCACAAAAAATAATTATAACTATGTTGGTGATATGGCCAATGATATAGTTCTCAGAGTGTGTCAGGGTCAGTGTTAGGAACAAATCAGGCAGATTTCTTTAATCTGCTAAAACAACACGTTTACGACCAAAACAAAGTTGCTTAAACTATAATGAAAAGAGGAATGACGAGAGGATATTGCAAATATGTACATTGCTAGTTTTCTTTGAAAAATACTGAGAAATACACACACACACACACACACACACACACACAGACACACACACACACACACGCACGGACACACATACGTATTGTCGATACCGAACTGGAAAGCAAAATATCTGCAAAGTTAACTTGAAAGAACATTGTCCAAATATGATTCGAACACATGACCGAAGGAAAAATGAGAGTTTGACCCAAATGCTGTTCTATTTGTGGAGTCATCAAGTCCTAAAGCATGGAGAGAGGCAGAGAGGCCCCTTGGCCCAAACTCGTCCATGCTGACCCAAATATCCAACCACACTAACCTAATTTCCCAACACATTGGCCCATAGCATTCTCGTCCTTTCATGTCCATGTACTTGCCCAAATGTCGTTTAATTATCGTTAATATAAATGCTTCCACCACTTCCGTTGGCAGTACATTCCCTTTGTGTACCACTCTCTGTGTAAAACAGTTTCCACCAGTTTCCATTTTATTCTTTCCCCTCACACCTTAAACTGATGCCCTTTCCTCCTCGATTCCCCAACTCTAGGAAAAAAAGGCTGGATCCATTCACCCTATCCATGTAAACTTCTATAAGATCCCTCTCAGTCTCCTATTCTCGAAAGAAAAAAGTCCTCGCTTGTCCAACCTCTCCCTATAATTCATATTGTTGAGTCCTGGCAACATTTTTGTAAATTCCGTCTGCACACATTTCAAAGTAAAAATATCCTTCCGATTGCAATGTGACTAAAACTGAACACAGCACTATAAGTGCAGCCTCACCAACATCCTGTATAATTGCAACATAACTTCCCAACTGCTCTCCTCAATGTCCTGACCGATGCATGCTCATGTGGCAAAAGCCTTCTTCACTACCATGTCTAACTATGACCCCACTTTCAGAGAACGGTGGACATAAACTCCATGGTCCCTCTGCTCAACTACACTCCTTAAGGTCCTACTAATCACCATCAAACTCCTACCTTGATCTAACGTTGCCAAAATATTCCTCGGCCCACTTCTCCAGTTTGACCAAGATCCTGCTGCAAGTTCTGATATACTTCCTCACTGTCTACGATACCACTTAGTTTAGTGTCATCTTCAAGTTTCACAATCATGCCTTGTTCATTCGCAAGAATATCATTGATACAGATAACAAACATCAATGGGCCCATCAGCGACCCCTGAGCCATTTCATGTGTCACAGGCCTCCGGTCCGAGAGCATCCTTCCACTATTACCCACTGCTTACTACCATGAAGCCAATTGTGTGTCCAATTTGCCAGCTCCCTCTGGATTCCATGCGATTCTAACCTTCCAGACCATCCTATCAATGGTAACCTGGTCAAAGGCCTCCGTGAAAATCATATAGACTACGTCTACCACCCTGCCCTCATCAACATTCCTGGTCACTTCATCAATGAACTCAAACAAATTTGAGCGGCATGATCTCCCACTCACAAAGCCATGCAATCTTTCCAGTCTAAAAACAACTATTAATAATAATTATTAAAATTAATAATAACAAACTAATTAATAAATAATAATAAGATGACATTTTCAGTGGAGGATAAATTATCCATGGTATGTGATATTGGAACGTGCATCATGGGTGAAGGGCAGAATAGATTTTGTCCCTGTGTCATTGAACTGTGTTGAAAAAAGCAAGGTTGGTATGGTGGCTCAGTGGTAAGCACTGCTGCCTCTTAGTGCCATGGATCCGGGTTTGGTTCCAGCTTCGGGTGACTCTGTGTGGAGTTTGCACATTCTCACTGTGTTTGTGTGGCTTTCCTTTGGGTGCTTCACTTTCCTTCCACAATCCAAAGATATATAGGTCAGGTGAATTGGCCATGCTTAATGTTATGTGCATTTGTCAGGGTTAACTATAGGGTAGGAGAATCGGACTGGGTGGGTTAGTTTGGAGGGTCGGTGTGGTCTTGTTGGGCCAAATGGCCTGTTCCCATACTGTAGGGAATCTGTCAAAAAGACTATTTCTAATCAAACCTTATCTTTCCAAATGCATGTATATCTCATCCCTCAGAGCCTTATCAAGTAACCTACGTACCACAGATGTTAGATTTCCTGGTCTATCGATCCCAGATTTTTCTTTCCTTCCCTTCTTGAATAATGGCACAACATTTGCTAATCTCCAATATTCTGGAAGCTAAACTGTAGCTAACGATGATGCAAAAATATCAACCAGGGTCCCCGTAGTTTCCTCTGTAGCCTCTTGCAGTGTTCTTGGATGCACCTGTTTAGGACGAGGAGATTTATCCATCTTCATACATTCTAATGCATCCAACATGTCTTCTCCTGGGATATTGACTCACCCCAAGATAACATTGCGACCTTTGTTCACCTCCCAAGTCTTCATGATTTTCTCCACGGTAAAGGCAGAGGAAAAATATTCATTGAGAATCTCACAAATCTCCTACCGTTCTAGACATGCATGTCCACTCTGCAATTTGAGGGGTCATACTCTCATTTAGTTAGTCTTTTTACTTTAATATACTTAAAGAACCTCTTTGGATTCACCCTAATCTTCTCAGCCAAGGCTATCTTGTGTCCCCCTTTCACCCTCCTGATTTCCTTCTTCAGTAAACTACTGTATCTCCTGTACACCTCCTGGTACTCCCTCGGTCCCAGCTGCCTGGACCTGAGCCACGCCTCCTTTTTGCTGGTCAAAGCCTCAATATCTCCTGACATCCGAGGTTCCCTCTGCCTGCCAACCTTGTCTTTTACCCTCACAGCAACATATAGACCTTGAACTGTAGACATTTCACTTTTAAAGACCTCCCACTTGCAGGAGGTCCTTTCGCCTGCAAACAAACTCCTCCAACCAACCCCTACAAGCTCCTGTCTCATTCCATCAAAATTCGCCTTGCCCCAAGTTTGAACTTGAACATGTGGAGCAGTTTTGTCCTTCTCCGTAACTATTTAAAAATTAATAGAACTATGGTCACTGGTCCCAGAGTGCTCCCCCGCTGTCACCTCAGTCACCTGTCCTACCCTAGATCTTAGAATAGGTCACGTTTCGTCCCTTCCCAGTTGCACCCTCTACTTACTGCTTGAGGAACATATTCTGAATACACTTAATAAATACACCCCATCTCAGTCCTTAATTCTCTGTCATTCCCAGGCTATGTTAGGAAAATTAAAATCTCCTACTAAGGCAATCCTATTGGCCCTGTAAGTCTCCCCAGTCTTTCTACATATTTTTGTTCCCCTAATTCCTCGTTTATTATTTGGGGACCTATAGTACAATCCAAATCCTATCACAATTCCCTTCTTATTCATTAGCTCCCCAGACAAATCCTCACAGGATGATCCATCAGTTATTTTATCTCTGTTTACTGCTGTGATACTCGCCTTAATCAAAATGAAATTCCCCGTCCCCTCTTTCCACCATCTCTGTCCCGCATAAAAAGAGCCTAGTCGTCTTTCCCACTAATGGAGGATTCCGGATGAGGATTCATTGGAATCTCCCCATTGCCTGAAGCAAAATAGTTCAACCAAATTCAACTGTTTCATGAAGAAATCCCATTGTCAGAAGGCTGTGCAAGCAGAATAACTGCAGAAGTAATTATCCGACTCAAAAGTGAGGGGAACAGACAGGAGATTCTTGGCTGCAAATGGGAATCCGGAATGGTGTGTACATTAAGCTGCCAGTGCTGTCCCTCCCTTAGCCATGTTTCAGTAATGGCTATAATATCCCAGTCCCTCGCACCGATCCATGCCCTGAGTTCATCGGCCTAACCTGTCAGTAATCTTGCATTGAAACAGCTGCAATTTAATCCAACAGGCATTCCTTGCTCCCTGTCGTTGTCGAGCCTGACCTGTCTCTTTATTTTACTGTTTCTGATTAGTGTATCACCTTCCAGCCTCACATTTGCCTTCCTGCTGTTGAGGATCCCACCACTCCCCAACCCCAGCCAATCTAGTTGAAACCCTCCCTTGCAGCAGTTGCAAACCTGCCTGCCAGTATATTGGCCCCCTTCCACCTCAGGTACAACCCGTCCTTCCTGAACACGTCACCTTGCCTGACAAAAGATCCCAGTAATACAAAAATCTCTGCCCCTACACTAATTCTTTAGCCACCCTCCTATCTGCCATATCCTCCTATTCTTACCCTCCATAGCATGGAGAACTGGAAGTAAACTGGATATTACCACTCTCTTTTATCCTTTTCCCTCGCTCTCTATAATCACTCTGCAGGATGTCATCACTATTTCTACCTGTGTCACTCTGTCCTTTGTACCAATGTGCACAATGACTTCTGGCTGCTTCCCGCCCACTGCCCCCCCCCCCCCACCCCCCTCCCAACCCCCAGTGAAAACTTTCTGCAGCCGCTCTGAGACATCTTGGACCCTGGGCATATGGGAGGCTACACACCATTCCGGATTCCCATTTGCAGCCAAGAATCTCCTGTCTGTTCCCCTCACTTTTGAGTCGGATAATTACTTCTGCAGTTATTCTGCTTGCACAGCCTTCTGACAATGGGATTTCTTCATGAAACAGTTGAATTTGGTTGAACTATTTTGCTTCAGGCAATGGGGAGATTCCAATGAATCCTCATCCGGAATCCTCCATTAGTGGGAAAGACGACTAGGCTCTTTTTCACTCCCACACATTGCTGTGATGAGCTACAGGGAAACAGAAAGAGCGCAATAGAATGTTTCTCTACAGATAGGCTACATTTTCCATCTGTAAGTTAAATCAATAACGTTATCAGTCCCACACTGGGCTCTATGAGCTCTTCTTGAACGTTGTCCGATCTATATGACTCCATCACATTCTCGACTCCAGGTTAGTGCGGTATGCAGAATCAATTCATTAACAATAAATAGTCCTACTTGTTTTGAAGATGTGCTAATATGTGCTTGCATAATGTAAAAATAAGCGTTTCATGTCTTCACAATATCTGTGTTAAAATGAATATTCTTAAACATATACAGTAATTGCTGGTAAAGCTCAGCCTGTCTGTCAGCATGTAGGAACAGAATTCGGAGTTCAATTTTTCTGTCCAATGATCTTTCCTTTGAACCTGACTTATTCTTTCAGTATTTCCCCAGTTTTATTCTCCCACACAAGAAGAAATATCCATCCGGTATTCACCAACTACCCTCTTCTCAAGATCCTATATGGTCAATAAAACATCCCTCATTTTCAGGCCGAACTGTTAATTCTTCATAACGTAATGCATTCATCCCAAGAATGCGTGAAGAGAAACGTCTTTGAGACGTTTCGAAAGCAATTTTGTTTTTTTTCAGTTTAAGCAGTTATAACTACACATAATACAACAGATGTAATCTCAGCAATGCCCTGTACTGATGCAGAAAACATCGCTAAGATCATACCCAACACCCCTTGCACGAAACAGGATCATAACATTTACCTTCCAAATCACTTGCTACACCTTCAGATTAATTTGATGTGATTCATGTACTAAGACACACTAATCCCTCTGTAACACTAAGTTCTGCATTCTCCTTGCATTTAAATAAATTTCTGCTGTTTCGTCTTTTCCACAAAACAGAAAATTTCCATCACATATATATTGTACTGTTTTTTTTCTGCTGAAGCTTTGCTCACAGCCATCCTCTGTCTGTATGCCATTGCTTGTTGCTGTGCCCTCCCCCAGTCTGTGTCCCATTGCAGACGTTCTGCACTCCCACTGTCTGTATCCCATTGCAGAAGCACTGCCCTCCTCCGTCTGTATCCCATTGCTGATGCTCTGCCCTCACCCATCGGTATCCCATTGCAGACGCTCTGCCCTCCTTCTGTCCGTATCCTATTGCAGATGATCTACCCTTCCCCGTCTGTATCCCATTACAGACGCACTGCCATCAGCTGTCTCTATCGCATTGTAGATGTTCTGCCCTCCCCCGTCTGTATCCCATTGCAGACGCTTTGCCTTCCCCTGTCTGCATCCCATTGCAGATGCTCTGCCCTCCCCCTGTCTGTATCCCACTGCAGATGCTCCTCCCCCCCGTCTGCATCCCATTGCAGATACTCTGCCGTCCCCTGATTGTATCCCATTTCAGACGCTCTGCCCACCCCCAGTCTGTATCCCATTGCAAGTGATCTGTCCTTCCCCCGTCTGCATCCCATTGCAGGTGATCTGCCCTTCCCCTGTCTGTATCCCATTGCAGAGGTGCATCCCTCCCCCTGTCTGTATCCCATTGCAGACGCTCTGCCCTTCCCCAGTCTGTATCCCATTGCAGGTGATCTGCCCTTCCCCTGTCTGTATCCCATTGCAGAGGTGCATCCCTCCCCCTGTCTGTATCCCATTGCAGACGCTCTGCCCTTCCCCTGTCTGTATCCCATTGCAGAGGTGCATCCCTCCCCCTGTCTGTATCCCATTGCAGACGCTCTGCCCTCCCCCTGTCTGTATCCCATTGTGGACGCACTGCCCTCGCTCTGCCCTCCGCTGTCTGTATATCATTGCAGGCGCTTTCCCCACCCCCGGTCTGTATCCCACTGCAGACAGTCTTCCCTCCCCTGTCTGTATCCCATTGCAGACGCCCGGCCCTCCCCCTTTCTGTATCCCATTGCAGACGGTCTGCCCTCCACCTGTCTGTATCCCATTGCAGATGCCCTGCCCTCCCCCTGTCTGTATCATATTGCAGACGCTCTGCCCTCCACCCGTCTGTATCCAATTGCAGTTCATCTGTCCTTCCCCTGTCTGTATTCCATTGCAGATGCCCTGCCCTCCCCCGTCTGTATCCCATTGCAGACGCTCTGCCATCCCCTGTCTGTATCCCATTGCAGACGCTCTGACCTCCCCGATCTGTATCCCATTGCAGACGCTCTATCTCCATTTGACATCTTATTGAATGAATATCCTGGTGCATGAGCAAACTGAGCTCCATCTCCTTCATCCGGTTCATTAAATAGCTTGTAATTTGTTGATGACCCCTGAAGAATTCCACTCGTTACAGCTTTCCAAACACAAAATGAGTAATGATCTATACTCTGTATTTCCTGACAGCTACCCAGGGCGCCCCTGCTTCTGCATAACAGCCTGGGATGGTTATATGGTGTTCCCCTGTGCTGTGTAATTTACTGAGTACTTCATTCTGTTTGGTGCGGCCTGTTTGGTGCAGCCCATTTTGCCGAAGACCCATTTAGGTGCAGACCTATTTCAGCGCAGCTCATATTTATTCCTTTTCAGGCTTCGATAAAAGCATTAATCAAAGCAATAAAAATAAAAATAATGTTTATTCCCTTCAGTAAAAATGTTAAAAAGACACTTGAGTAAGTATAACATTGACTCCGAGTTTTATTTCAGAGCTAAAATGATAATTGGCCTTGCATTTATTCACATTGAAAAAATTCATGAAGCTATTGAACATTTAACTGATGCGCTTCCAGATGAATTGCAGCCGCTGCTGGACTGGTTCGAGGATAACTATGGAGGTAGAAGCTCACACAGAGGAAATATTCGGCGTCCACTGCTTTTTCCAGTTGGAATGTGGAATTTATATGAAAGAACTTTAAACAATGAGGACAGAACAAACAATAATGCAGAAGCTGCCCACAGGAGATGACAGTGCGAACTTGATGTGGAACATCCAGTTATTTGGAAATATATTGACAGTTTACGCAAAGTTCAGAGGGGAAGGGACATTTACTATGAGCATGTGATAGCAGGGCACGATATTCCGTTGAAATTAAAGAAGCAGATGCTAGAATACAAACACTGGTAAGAAGATTTAGTGAGAGAAATGATGTCGAGTATTTACTAGGGATTGCCCATAATTTTGAATGAACGTCATGTTTTAGATTTTTCGTAATGAACTTATATCGTTTATTTTTTTCTTTTTAACGTTTTTGCTGAAGAGAATAAACATTATTTTTAGTTTTAGTCTTTTAACTAAGCCTGAAAAGTGAGAGATATGAGATTGGAAATTCCAGCGAGTTTAAACTGAGAATTGCTCTTTACTGAACATTGATGCTTACTTGGTTGGTGGGACGTCGATGTTTCAGAATCTCTACACAAGGTGTCTTGGTCCGCTCTGGCTCTTTCCAGGATCCTCCCGACATGTCGATGTAGAGGGTGAGGGAACGGATATCGGGCACTCTAACACCCGGCTTGGCCTTTTATGTCCTATTCCAGGATGGTTCTCCTGCAATGGGAGAAGAGGAGGGACGGAATGAGGGTGGGATGGGTGTCCCTGCTGTTAATGCTGTTATAGGGGAAGGGTGAGATGTCCGGAGGGAGTCTGACCACAGTGTTGTATCCATGCAGTGGTATTATTGTGCGGGGCTATTGCGTCAGGGACAGAAAAAGTGAGGGAGGGAAGGTGCTGAATTCAACAGTGAGTGTGGTCATGGTTGAGCCTTATTTGGAGATAGCGTGTGAGCCTTGTTCGGGGGTGGGTGTTATAACAGATATACAGTGAGTGCGAGGGAGCAGAAGAATATGGTGACACAAATCCTAGCAAAGTGGGGGGAAATAATATTGATGCTTGTCCTGTATTGCTGACCAATTCTTCAGATTATCTCAGCTTTGAGGGGAGTCTCCCTGAACGTCTTGTCCAAGTCTATTGGTAATAACGCCACAGACCCTTTCCATCACTTCCCACAGAATCAGTTTGGGTGGATCTTACAAATAGCAAGGTGAAGCAAACATTAGTGTGTTATATATCAAAACCAAATCTGTCACGTAAATACTTTACATCATATGCTCTGGAAATTGGGAATGCAAGTATATGCAAGGGGGAGCAATGACACAGTGATATTATCGCTGGGCACTTAACCCAGAGACCCAGTTAATATTCTGGGGACATGAATTCAAATCCTGCCATCGTGGAATTTGAATTCAATATGTATCTGGAATCAAGGGTTTATGATGACCAGGAATCCATTGTCGTTTGTTGGAAAAACACATCTGGTTCACTGATGTCCTTGAAGGAAGGATACTGCTGTCCTTACCTGGTGTGGCCTGCATGTGACTTCAGACACAAGACAACGCTGCTGACTCTTAACTGCCCTCTGGCATAGGCAATAAATACTGGTTATCCAGCGACGCCCTCATCCTGTGAATGAGTAACAAATAATCGTGGGTGCTGCATTAATAATGGATGGTCTCAAGTTGCACCGAAAAGGCAGTGACTACTAATACTGTGAAGAAAAACTTCCGTAAGTGTGTATTAGGTAGGTTGAACAGTATGTTGTGAACCAAACTAGGGAGCAGGTTATTTCAGATTTGGTGTTGTGTGGTCAGGAGGACTAATTAATAACCTTGCTCTGAAGCAGCTTGGGAGGAATAGTGACATCAATATGTTGCAGTCTGAATACAATATCAAATGTTTGAACATTCTGGTCAAACATCATGGAAGCCCAGAGGCTAGAGGGTCAAGTACGCTCCAATGAATTGGGGAAGGATAATATAACATTTAATGGGAGAAGCAATGATTGTGAGAGTCATAGAGTCTGACAGCACGGAGAAAGGCCCTTCAGCCCAAACTGGTCCATTCCAAACAAAATGTCGATTCACATTAACCCCATTTACCTGCACTTGCCCCATATCCTTCTTATTCATTCCTATCCGTGTATTTGTCCAAATGCATTTTAAAATTTGTGAATGTATCTCCCTCAACCACTTCTGCCGGCAGTTCATTCCATGTGCATACCACCCTGTGTGTAAAAGAAATTGCCCCTCAGGTTCCCTTTTACTCTTTCCCCTCGGATCTTAACTTGATGCCCTCTCGTCCGTGGGTTGCTCAATCCTGTGGAAAAAAAGACTGAGTGCATTCACACTATCCATGCTTCCCATGATCTTATACACTTCTATCAGATCTCCCTCAGTCTCATACACTCTAAAGTAAAAACTCCTAGCTTGCCCAACCTCTCGCTATAACTCAAACCATTGAGTCCGGGCATCATCTTGTATATTTCTTCTGCACGATTTCCAGTTTAATAATATCCTTCCTATAGCAAAGTGAACAACACTGAACATAATACTACCAGCATCCTGTATAACTGCAACATAACTCCGTAATTTCGATACTCATTACTCTGACTGATGAAGGCCAGTGTGCCAAATGCCTTTTTCACTGCCCTATCTCCCTGCGACTCCACTTTCAGAGAACCTTGAACCTGAATTCCAAGGTCCCTTTGTCTCAATACACTCCTTAAGACCCTATCATTCACTATGAAACTCCTACCCTGATTTGACTTTCTAAAATGAAAGAACTGACACTTATCTGTAAATATATATATACAATATACATGCATAAAACAAACAGTAATAGTCCCACAACCGACTCCTGAGGCATTCCACTCATTACAGGCCTTCAGTCCGACAAGCATGCTTCCACTATTATTCTATGTTTCCTAACATCAAGCAAATTTTGGATCTGATTTGCCAGCTCCCACTCATTTCCATAAGATCTAAACTTCCAGAGCAGCCTACCATGTGGAACCTGACTGAAGGCCTTACTGAAATCCATATACACTACGTACACCACCACGCCCTTGTCAAAGTTACTGGTCATTTCACCAAAGCACTCTCACAAATTTTTGAGCCATGATCTCCCATGCACAAAGACATGCTGACTGCTCATAATCACACCCTGCCTTGCCAAATGCATGTATATCGTCTCTCTCAGATCTTCTCAAGAAACTTATCAACTAGAGATGTCAGGTTTACTGGTCGATAATTCCCAGGTTTTTCTTTGTAGCTCTTCTTGAATAAGGGCACAGCATTCTCTACCCTCCAGTCCTCCGGGACCTCATCCGTTGGCAACTGATGATACATCAGTACCAACCAGGGCCCCCACTATTACCTCTCTGTCCTCCTGCAGTGTTCCTGAATATATCTGGTCAGTACCAGGAGATTTATAGAAATACTGCATAGTCTGAAAGATATGTCTACTTATTTCAGGTGAAAACACCAAAGTGTGAGTAAGTGACACAATGATGATTAACATAACAAATTAAAGAATATATTAATCACAGGAAGTGACTTCAGAAGAATTCCAGACATTGTGGAATCCTAAGAATTCTCAGAAAATTGCAATCCAGAAAAGGAGGGCCATGAAACTGATCAGGAAATCAAAAAGCGAACATGTATGCAAACAAACAGGAACACAAAGACTGCAAAAATCTATAATCTATATTTCAAAAGAAAAAAAAGTAGTCAAATGTGGAAATTTGCAATCGGGAGAGACGAGTTTATGGTGGATAACAGGGAAATGGCAAAGCAAATGACCAGTTACTTCACATCTGTCTTAATGGAGTAAGATCCAAAAAATCACCCAGAAATACGAAGTGATCGTATAGGACTTGTGGAAGTAAAGACATGAAGTCAATTCATATCAGTAACAAGGCAATATTGAACATGCAGCTGGATTGAGCATTGCTAAGCTTGACAAACCAGATGTACTTCATACCAAAATCTTCAGAAATAAATCACAAATAGAAGTATTGATTGCGTTGTCGATGACTGCGTTCTATTTTCCTGTACATTTTGCAGAGTCTGGAAGCTGGTGTTGATAAATGCACATCAGTAAACGTGATCCAAGCACTATAGATGAATGGTAGGGGTCCAAGCATCTACAAAGAGAAGAAGAGATAATGTGGAGAACTGCTGACAAATTAACTTGACATTTGTCGGGAAATTGTTGGAATATATTATATAGGATGTGATATTGGATATTTAGACATTAACAGCAAACTTTGAGAGACTCAGTATTCATTTCTGAAAGGGAAATCATACTTGACAAACTTTGGAATTGTTTGAAGTTGATTCTTACAGCATAGATAATGGGGATCCTGTAGAATTGGTATAAATTTTAGATTATCAGAAGGTTTTCTATAAGAACTCACGCAGTGAGTTCGAAAATGCAATGATGTGAAGGGTATTTGGAGGAATATATGTAAGTGGAAACTTAAAGTTTGGTTTGCCTTCCTTTAAGGGAGTCAGAATATAGATGTAAAGATACGTTGAAGCAGTTTCACAGAGTGTTGGTGAGACTGTACCTGGAGTGTTGTGCACAGTTTTGGTGACCGAATCTGAGAAAGAATATACTGACCACAGAGGAAGTGTAATGAACATTATCCAGACAAATCCCTCAGGTGGCAAGGTTGCGTGATGAGGAAACTCGGCCTATGTTCTCTAGAGTTTCAACGAATAAGCGGTGGGTCACTGTGAACTTTATAAAACTCACAAAACATACGGCAATTTGGAAATAAACAGGAAATTTATCAGGCTGTCTAATCCACATTCAAGGCACATAATGGCAGAATAAGGGACAAACCATTTAAGACTGGAAAAAGGAGGAAATTCTGCGCGTGGAGGGGACTGACTAACACAGGGCCAAGGCAGGACAAAAGAAATAACGAAAAAAGCATACAAGCATGGACTACTTTCTAAACGGTGAGAAAATTCATAAAGCTAAAGTACAGACGGATCTGAGAGTGCTTGTTGAGGATTCTCTAAAGGTAAACATGCAGTTTGAGTCCGTGATTAAGGAAGCGAATACAATGTTGTCAATTAACTCAAGACGGTTGGAATATAGAAGCACCGTTGTACTACTGAGACTTTATAGAGCTCTGGTTAGGCCCCATTTGGAGTACTGTGTCCAGTTTTGGTCCCCACACCTCAGGAAGGACATACTGGCACTGGAGCATGTCCAGCGGAGATTCACACGGATGATCCCTGGAATGGTAGGTCTAACATATGAGGAACGGCTGATGATCCTGGGATTGTATTCATTGGAGTTTAGAAGATTAAGGGGAGATCTAATAGAAACTTACAAGCTAATACATGGCTTGGAGAGGGTGGACGCTAGGAAATTGTTTCCGTTAGGCGAGGAGACTAGGACCCGTGAACACAGCCTTAGAATTAGAGGGGGTAAATTCAGAACAGAAATGCGGAGACATTTCTTCAGCCAGAGTGGTGGGCCTGTGGAATTCATTGCCGCAGAGTGCAGTGGAGGCTGGGACGCTAAATGTCTTCAAGGCAGAAATTGATAAATTCTTGATGTCACAAGGGATTAAGGGCTACGGGTAGAATGCGGGTAAGTGGAGTTGAAATGCCCATCAGCCATGATTGAATGGCGGAGTGGACTCGATGGGCTGAATGGCCTTTTTTCCGTTCCTATGTCTTATGGTCTTATGGACAAGATTACAGAGAATCCCCAGATAACCTACAAGTGTGTGAAGCGGAACAGAATAACCAGTGAACACGTAGGACTCATTAGTGACTTGCCAAGTTGCATCTAAATCAACTTTAGTATAGGAGAAAGAGGGGAGTGGTAGAAGGCTGTTTGTGTGACTGGGGGCTAGTGTCCAATGCTGTATCACGGGCATCAGTGCAGGGTCCCTTATTATTTGTGATTCGGAGGTGCTAGTGTTGGGCTGCGGTGGACAAATCTAAAAATAGCATAACACCAGACCAGAGTCTAACAGGTTAATTCGGCAACACTAGCTTTCGAAACCGCTGCTTCTTCATCAACGTGCATCACCATGTGATGTAACTGATGTTGAGAGAATTTTATCCTTGTTATTTGTGGTATTCATAAATGATGCAGCTGTGAATATGGACGAGGGGTGGGGTGTGTAATAAATAAGTTTGTATTTGATACAAAGATTGGCCGGGTGTTTGGCAGTCGGAGGAAGGCCTTATTTTACAGGTAGATACTGATGGAATGGTCAGATGGGTGGATCAATGGCAGATGGAATGTAACCCTGATAATTATGAGGTGATGCACTTTGGAAGAAGGATCCAGTCAGGGGAGTACTCAATGAATGGCAGCACATTAGAAAGCTCAGAGGGTCTTCTCCAGACATCGCTGAATGTGACTGCACAGGTTAATACACAATCTGGGAAAGGATAGGGGAATGTAAACATAGCCTTTATTCATCGAGGCATAGATTATAAGAACTATGCGGAACTTTGGTGAGGGCAAGATGGAATACTGTGTGTAGTTCTGGGAACAACATTACAGGAAGGATGTGATTGTACCGGAGGGGTGCAGAGATGTTCCCTGGGATGGAGCATATCAGCTATGGAGAGAGGCTGGATAACCTCAGGTTGTTTAGTTTGGAGGAGAGAAGGCTGAGAAGTCTGTGATTCAGAAGGATAGGATTACGAGGTACATGGACAGGTTGGATAGACAGCAGCTGTTGATTTTACTCAAAGGGCCACACTTTTAAAGTGAAGGATTTACGGTTTACTGAAGATTTGAGAATTGTTTTTCAACCAGAGCGTGGTTGGGTTCTGGAATGCACTTCTTGAGAGTGGAGTTGTCATGGTAACCTCAAACCATTAGAAACGACACGGTTGTGCACTTCACATGCTTTAAGATTCACGGCTAAGGTCTTGTGTCGGAAAGTGGGCCGAATGTAGACCGTGCTGTATTTCTGGTAGTACACAGTCTGTGCTTCTGTGATTGTAGGGTGTGGAAGGTCAATCATTTAGTAGGTTAAGGTAGGAATTGATGGGTGTCTGAAGATTATCTTAACAAAGTTGATAAGAGACAACTTGTAATATTTTCTGGAAATATGTCAATGGCAAAATTAAGAGAAAAAAAGTTGCAGTTTTTTTCAGTCTGATACCAGATAATTGAGGACCGGGAAATAGCAGAACTATGGAGCAAATACTTTAGTTATGCCTTCACAGAAGAAAACAAATCAAAAAAAAAACTTCCTAGCAATACTAGGGAACTTTAGTCTTGTGAGAAAAGGGACTGGAATGAAAGTAGCAACTAAACAGTTTAGAGAAAGCATTGGACTGAAATTAATGGGCATAGACAAAGTCAACAGAGATTTATGAAATGGGAATCATATTTCAGAAAGTGGCTTTTAGTAAAATTATGTAGGAGGTATCAATGCCATGCGAGTGGACTATCAGAAAGATTTTTGTTAAAGCCCCAAGCCTATTGTGCAAATTCGAATCCTATGGGACTCGGGCTAATATATGATCATGGTTTTAGAATGGGAGAGCTGGTAGGAAACAGTGAGTAGGAATAAAACAACGTTTTATTTTTAAATGGAAGGCTTGGAGGATATTGTAAGGATCGTGTCTTGAGCTCCAGCTATTCACAACACACATCATATCTTTGGGTGAGGGGAGCAAATGCAATATTCCCAAGTCTGCTGACAGCACTAAACGGTGTCAGCCTGTGAGTGGATGAGGAGGATGCAAAAAAGTTCCAAGGTGGTTGAGACAAGTGGAGTGACTGGGCAAATACGTGGCAGGTGGAGAGTAATGGGGGAGATGAGATGTTGTGTACTTTGATGGGAACAATGGACTGGCAGCCTCTCATTTGAAAAAGGAGTGGTTGAAAAATGTTGCACTATAAATGAACTAAAGCTGCATTTTTGTTTATTTCTGCAGAGCACTCCGAGTCCATGTGTGGCAGTGAGTTCTGAAGCCAGAAGTCAATACTGGGAATGGCATTGGCACGCTGACCATTGTATGTAGGCCCAGCACGTGGGGAACTATAACTTTTAAAGGAATCTGGATCTCCCTGTACACCAATCACTTAAAGCAATATTGCAGGTGCAGAAATCAGGAAGGAAGATAAATGCTGTATTCACCTTCATTTCAGGAGGATTTGAGTACAGGAGTAAATGCCGGCTTCATGGCAAGGGCGTAATTGATATGTGGAGCTTGTTCAAGGAGCAACTATTGAGTGTCCTTGATAAGTATGTACCTGTCAGGCAGGGAGGAAAGGATCGTGTGAGGGAGCCGTGGTTTAATTAGGAATTGGAATCCCTTGTTAAATAGAAGAGGGCGGCCTATGTAAAGATGAGGCGTGAAGGTTCAATTGGGGCGATTGAGTGTTATAAGGTAGCCAGGAATAATCTGAAGAGAGAGCTAAGAGCAGCAAGGAGGGACATGAAAAGTCCTTAGTTGGTAGGATTAAGGAAAATCCAAAGGTTTTCTATAGGTATGTCAGGAATAAAGGAATGACTATGGTAGGAATAGGTCCAATCCGGGCCTGATGGCATTTATCCTAGGATTCTCTGGGAAGCAATGGAGGAGATTGCAGAGCCATTGGCCTTGATTTTTATGTCCTCGTTGTCTACAGGAATAGTGCCAGAAGACTGGAGGATAGCAAATGTGGTTCTCTTGTTCAAAAAGGGGAGTAGGGATAACCCTAGTAACTATAGGCTGGTGAGTCTCACTTCTGTTGTGGGCAAAGTCTTGGAGAGAATTGTAAGGGATAGGATTTATGAACATCTGGATGGGAATATTGTGATCAAGAATATCAACATGGTTTTGTGAAGGGCAGGTCGTGCCTCACAAACCTTATTGAATTCTTCGAGAAGGTGACTAAAGGGTAAAGCGGTAGATGTACTGTATATGGATTTTAGTAAGGCATTTGATAAGGTTCCCCATGGTAGGCTATCGCAAAAAATACTGAGGTATGGCATTGAGGGTGAGTTGGAGATTTGGATTAGAAATTGGCTGGCTGGAAGAAGACAGAGGGTAGTAGTTGATGGTAAAGGTTCATCTTGGAGTGCAGTTACTAGCGGTGTTCCGCAAGGATCTGTTTTGGGACCTTTGCTGTTTGTCATTTCTATAAATGACCTGGAGGAGGGGCTAGAAGGTTGGGTAAGCAAGTTTGCAGATGATACACAAGTCGGTGGAGTTGTTGACAGTGAGGAAGGATGTGTCAGGTTATAGCGGGATATAGATAAGCTGCAGAGCTGGGCAGAAAGGTGGCAAATGGAGTTCAATGTAGGTAAGTGTGAGGTGATTCACTTTGGTAAGAGTAACAAAAAGATGGGGTACTGGGCTAATGGTCGGATACTTGGTAGTGTGGATGAGCAGAGAGATCTTGGTGTCCATGTACACAGATCTCTGAAAGTTGCCACCAGGTAAATAGTGTGGTGAAGAAGGCATATGACGTACTGACTTTTATTGGTAGAGGAATTGAGTTCCGGAGTCCTGAGGTCATGATGCAGTTGTATAAGACTCTGGTGCGGACGCATCTGGAGTATTGTGTGCAGTTTTGGTCGCCATACTATCGGAAGGATGTGGAGGCACTGGAACGGGTGCAGAGGAGGTTTACCAGGATGTTGCCTGGTATGGTAGGAAGATCGTATGAGGAAAGGCTGATGCACTTGGGGCTGTTTTCATTGGAGAAAATAAGGTTTAGGGGTGACTTGATAGAGGTGCACAAGATGATTAGGGGTTTAGAAGGGGTTGACCATGAGAACCTTTTTCCACGTATGGAGTCAGCTATTACGAGGGGGCATGGCTTTAAATTAAGGGGTGGTAGGTATAGGACAGCTGTTAGGGGTAGATTCTTTACTCAGCGAGTCGTGAGTTCATGGAATGCCCTGCCAGTAGCAGTGGTGAACTCTCCCTCTTTATGGGCATTTAAGCGGGTATTGGATAGGCATATGGAGGATAGTGGGCTAGTGAAGGTTAGGTGGGCTTGGATCGGCGCAACATCGAGGGCCAAAGGGCCTGTACTGCGCTCTATTCTTCTATGTTCTATGTTCTATGTTCTATGTATCTTACTGCAGCTGTACAGGGCCTTGGTGAGACCCCATCTCGAACATTGTGCAGTATTGTGTGCAGTTTTGGTCTCTTTTCCTAACAGACGAACAACCTGACATTGAGGGAGAGCAGCAAAGGATGACCAGACTGATCTCTGGGATGACAGACTTGTTGTGGGAGCAGAGTTTGGGGCAACTGGACCTGTATTTAATGGGGTTTACGAAAATGAATGGAAATGTCAGTGAAATATATAACACTCTGACAGGGCGAGACAGATTAGAAGCAGGGATGTTAATTCTCCTGGCTGGGACGTCTAAAACAAGGGGCCACGATATTCGGTACAGATAGGCCACTTTGCATTTAGATGAGAATAACTGCCTGCACTCGAAGACTGGCAAACCAGGGGTACTCTCTCCCAGATCAGGCTGTGGAAGTCAAGTGGCTGAATATAAATAAGGATTTCTGGAAACTAAAGGAATAGGGAGAGAGCAGGAGTATGGTGTGAAGATAGAAAATCAGCTATCACTCCAGGTTGTTCTCCAATAACGCAATAACTGTGTTCCTGTGCAGCACAGTGTTGTACAAAATCGTGCAATATAAATAATGGGGTCTATGGAAAAAAGAGGGTAAATGGTGAACCCCCAAAAATATCAGTAAAAACCAAAAATTAAATTTGATCTAACAGACAATAGAACAGTCTAAATAAATCTTTAAATTACATGTTGTAATGGAACAGTGCTGTAAATGTAACACTTTCACACTACAGTCACTCACTGGTGCACTGCACCTTTCACCACAATCTTCACCAGAAAGCGCGGGGGGGCTAACTGACCATGTGATGCCGATGGAAAATTCCAGTTCTCCCCAAGATTCTCCCCACAGTTTGAAATAAAGTGCTTTCTAAATATAGACTGCAATTCCCAGTTTCAGGCTCAGTTTCAAGGCCTGCAGAGCCGATTGCATTCCTGTTTTTGCTGAACACATTGATTGTACCTTTTGTAGACAGAGGGTTTCTGAGGCAGGATTTGCTGTTCAGCTGGTGCCCGACAAGGAATCGCGTCACAGTAAACGCCAGTTCACTTTATAGAAAAAGTTTAATGAATCGCATTGCAGCCAAATTGTATTTAATCAACACGCATTATCAGTGAACTGCCTGTACATAGAATGGAGGCGCAAAACTGATGGGCTGAATGGACTACAGCAGTTCTCATTTTATGTTTCACAATGTTTAAACATATTCAGGGATATGAATATTGTATGGGGAAAACTGCGTTGAGGAGATGTTCGGCCTTTAAGTAGAATGTGGAAAGCTCAATGAGTTGTATGACGTATTCCTTTCCCAATGCTTCTGTGCAGTGTGTGGGAAAGCTCTGTAAATGTTGTCACAAGCTCTCAGCTGTTAGGAAGGAGGTCTCTGCAGGGTCGACAGGATTGTGTTTCCCATTCCCTTTTCTGATAACGAGGCTGGTGCCGGCCGTTTTCTCCGGGTTTATCCTTTAAGACCTCGGAGCAGTTTGATACAATTGAGTGTCTTGCTTGGCCGTTTCAGAGACCATTGACGAGTGTATCACATGTCTGTGTGTCTGGAGTCACTTTTAGGCCAGACCAGGAAAGTACAGGGAATTCACTTCCTGAAAGTACACTGGGGAAGGAGATCGACATCTATAATTGACATTGAATACATGATCACTATTACTGACACCAGGTATGAGATCTCGATATTTTATTAATTGTTTTTAATTTGCACCAGTTGCCAGAGAATTAGCCTGGTCTGGATTAGCAATCCAATGACAATTCCACAACAGCACCATCTCCACATGGGGGCCTATCGGAAACCACACTGAACCGATTATTTCTGTGCTGTGTGACAGCTCTGTCAAAAAAACCCAACCAATTTGACTATCGTGATGGGACTGAGGGCGTGGTAATTGATCCGATTGTAATTATTCCCTTCTTCAGGGATGGGGCATAGTTGAGTAATTACCCACATTAGGAGAAAGTGAGGACTGCAGTTGCTAATTACCCACATTACCGAGGGTTGTCAGAGTTGAAGCTGGAATGAAACAGCTTCCTCAGGTACACGGCTTGTTTTGTAGCAAAAGTCCTCAGTCCTATTGCAGGAATGGTGCCAGGGCCAAATGCCTTTGTCGTATCTACAGTGTCTAGCTGTTGCTTCATGTCACGTACAGTGAATTGAATTGGTTGAAGACGGGCATCAGTGATTCTGAGGGTATAATAGTGAGGGTGGGGTGGGTAATCGACTCAACACTTCTGGCTGATGATGGTGCAAATACTGAATTTTTTACATTGATGCACAGGGCTGTTCCATTATTTAGGATGGGGATATTTGTGGAGTCCTCTCCTCCAGTAAGTTGTTTAATGGTCCATCGACTTTTATGCATGGATTTGACAGGACGAGAGAGCTTAGATCTGATTTATTAGTCTTGGCATCATTTCTCCCTCTGTATCAGATGTTAGTCCTGCTGTTTGTAGTGTAACCAGTCAAGTGCGGTAGCTTTAATGGGTTGTAATCAGGTTTAAGTGCACGTGATTCCGACCCGACCATGTTCACCCACACTCGTCACTGACCCATGGATCGGCTTGATGGAAATGGTAGATGGATGGACTATCCTGGAGGAGAAGTGACAGATTGTCATTGAAATATACAGTATCAAATGATAACCCAGTTTTAGCTGCAAGATCTACAATTCAATTCTATTGACTGCCAGCCCACCCCCTCACCGCCCCCCCTCCCCCCCCCCCCAGTTCGCACCGAGACCCATGCACCATCAGCCCTGTACTCAGTGACATACTCTGGTTTCTGATGCGGACATACTTCCATTTTCATATTCTCATTCTGCTGGATGTCTTTCCTTGGCGGCACACCTCCAATTTGTTACATAAACAATATCCATTTAAGGTACTAATCTGAATCTTTTCCTTTCAGTCATGCCATCTTCTGAAGTGAATGTGTTTCCTTCTGTTTTTCTCCCTGACCATGATTCAGAGCTCTGCAGTAGCAGTGATGCCAGCCTTACGCAGTTTAGGAGTCAAGGAACTTGTCACCATGCGTTACTGTTCAGTTCCCAGTGAACGGCGCTCCATGTTGGACAGGATGTTTGGGCATCTTTGACAATATGTCGTTGGAAATTGTTCAAAAACAGAAATTGCTGAAGAAATTGCGAAAGATGTTGCAGAATTTTCTGGAGTGAATGCAGAGTTAAACTTTCAGGTCCAGTGATCCTTCTACAAATGTTTTTTTTTTTATTTTTATTTCCAGTATCCATAATTATTGGTTAATTGAAAAATCGTTCTGTGCCTATTCATTTCTGGAGAAACTCAGCAGGCCTGTCAACATCTGCAGAGAAAGAGAAACAGAGTTAGCGTTTCCAGTCCAGTGTGACAATTCTTCAAAACTGAATACAATTGCAAAATGGTCTTTTAGTCCCTTGCCAGAGGTGGAGGATGGGTGACAGAGAAAAGAGGGTGTGGCAAAAGATAAACGCGCTTTTAGCAGTGGTGAAAGAAAAGATTCTGTATCATGGGTCGAATTTGAGGTGTGAATGGGGGAAAGGGGTTCTCTCTATTGAATGCAAGATAAAGAAGACACAACCACACAAAGTCATACGGAGGCCAGGAGGGAGAATGTTGATCATGTGGTATTATATAAATCTGGCCACAGAAACGTTTTCACTGTCGTGATCATTACCCCCTTTAGACAAAGGAATTCAGGTGTTTGACTTCTTATTGGCACTAGTAAGCGTTTCATGCTGCCTTAGTATTGTAACATGGAGAAAAACAAATCACAGCATGACATTTGTGCTGAGTGTTGGTTACCTGTCATTTTTAATATTGCTTCAATTTTGCAGTGCTTATCTTTAAACGTTTGTTCTTGAAGTTAGCATCAGATGGAGTGTAGGATATCGAGGAATGACATAGAAACTTATATAATCATGAGAGATATGGATAGGGTGAATAGCCAAGGTCTTTTCCACTGGATAGGGGAATTCAAACATAGAGGGAATAGGCTTAAGGTGAAAGAATGTAGATTTGAAAGGGACTAAAGGGCAGCGTTTTTACGCAGAGGGTGGTGGGGGAATGGAATGAGCTTCCAGAGGAAGAGTGGGAGATGCAACGACAGCTACAACATTTAAAACTCATTTGGCAAACATATAGACATTTAGAAAAGCTTCACGCAGAGTCAGTGTGGTTTTGTAAAAGGGAAATGATATTTTGCCCTGTAAAATCATGCAAGGTTTTTCTGGAGACGCCTGTTAATGTAACAAGCGAACTTGATAAAGGGGATCTGGTAGACACCAGGCTTTCCAGAGATTTTCCACAAGGTATTACAAAACAAAAGTTCTTACACAAAACAGAAGCTCCAGGACATCGGATACTGTATTAACATGGGATGATGATGGGTTAACACAGAAATCAGAGAGTCAGGATTAATGGATCTTTATGTTAAAGGTGTATCTGCTGGAGTACCACAAATATCAGTCTGCTGGCATCAGTTATTTGCAATCTAAGCTGACAGCCTGAAGGAGGGAGCTGAGTACAATATACATCCGAGTTTGAGTATAACACTGAGAATCAAAAGGCAGGCTGTTATTTCATGGGGAGGACTTCCAGAAAAGGAACAGTAAAGGCATTGGAGTCTTCCTGTGTATGGAACATAAAGTCAGCATGCTGATGCAGCAGGTAACTTGTTTGGTACATTAGGAAGTTTCCTGGGATGAAAGGGTTGAGTTATTTAGAATCTCTAAAATGGTGAGGCGATAATTCATTAGGGTTTAAATGAATGAGGAGTGATCCTGCTGAAACCTACAAGACACAGAAGGGGTTGGAGAAGGTAGATGTTGAGAAGTTTTTTCCATTCTTGAGCAAGCTGTCGAACTCGATTATATAGATACCGAATAAGGAACATCGATTTCAATCTGAGATGCAGAGTCATGGCTTCTCTCCGAAGGTAGTGAATGTCTGGAACTCCCTAACCCAGAGAGGTGTGGAGGGATACAAGGAGTCGGCAAGATAGTGGAGTTGAGGCCTGGGGTAGATCAGCCACGTTCTATCAATTGACAGAGTTAGCTTGAGGGACAGATTGACCTACTCCTGTTCCTATTTATTAATTTCACATGTCATGCTTTTGGAAAGTAACGTGTTATTTTGCTGGAATTCGTGTTGTACAATGTTGCATTCAGGGAGAGCAGGGGATTTATTTTTTTAACCCAGGGTGGGGTATGTGACTGTATTCCCAGCGTATCTGGGTCTGCAACATGACCCACATCTGGAGCAGAAGTTACAGCGAAGAGAAGGCTGGAAACAGAGACTGGGGGTTGGCGTGGTGGTCACTTCCTGTTCCAGCCTGGATTTTCCAAGTACGTTTCCAAAACTACACCTAACCATCGGAGTGGCCTCGATCTGCCTCTGTTCCGCAGGTCCGAGGGCTGAATGGAACATCAGAACATAGGGCTGAGGGACACAAGTGGGCCATTCGGCCCTTTCACACTACTCCACCGGTATATAAGTTCATGGCTCATCTCATTGTAATCCCAGCTGCACGTTTGTTTCCATGCACCATTATCCCTGATTCAACTGTCCATGGAAAATCAGATAAAGCCAGCTTCGATATAATATAAAGATCCCGCCATCCCAAACTTCTGGGAAAGAGAATTCCCACTTGACTGAAATCCCACTTTGTGCAGTTCTCCTAATTCCTGCTCTGACGGAGGTTGGAGGATGTCACTGTTTCCTTTTCTCGTCCCATTCCTCCACTGCTCACACCAAATTTTAATAGTAACCAGGTTGGTGATATGGCCGATGATAAAGGTCTCAGACTGAGTCAGGTTCAGTGACAGGAACAAGTCAGGCAGATTTCTTTAGTCAGCCAAAAGTAACTAACAGAACTAACGGATGCGCATGGTGGATCTGTGGTTAGCACTGCTACCTCCCATCACCAAGTAGCTGCGTTCAATTCCAACCTCGGGCAAACCTCTATGTGGATTTTGAACATTCTTCCCATCTCTGTGTGGGTTTCCTCCCAGTGTTCCAGTTTCCTCCCACAATCCAAAGATATGCAGCTGAGAGCGGATTGGTCATGCTAAATTGCCCATAGTGCCCAGAGATGTGTTGGTTGGATAGTTTAGTCATGGGAAATGCAGGGTTACATGGATAGAGTAGGGGGGCAGGTACAGGAGGGGATACTGTTCCGAGGGTCAGTGTGGACTTGATGGACGGAATGTCCTGCTTCCACACTGTAGAAATTCCATAAAAACAACAAGAAGTTTGGACTATGCAAACACCCAGTGGGTATCTATCTGATCCACTCTCCTCTAGGCTTTGTATGTTTCAATAAGATCACCTCTCATTCCAAGAGTAACCTGTTAAAGCCTTCATAATATAAGACCATCATTCCTGGAATACATTAAGTGAAACATCTCTGAACTGCTTCCAATTTAATTATATCCTTTCTCAGATAAGGAGACAAAAATAATCTCTCGCTCAGATGAAGTTAATTTTTGTTTTCTCAGTGGTGAGAGTATTTGGAACTCTCTTCCCCGCAGATCATTGGAGGCAGAAATATTGAATATGTTTGAGGCATGGACAGAAGGTTCATAAATAATAAAGGAGTCAAGGATTATTGGGAAATGGCAGGAATGTTCAATGTTGGGGAAATGTTGACAGTGGTACATAATCACACTGCTCCAGAACATCCAGGAATATAGTGCAAAATTAAATGATAATATCGATGAAATGTTATGGGGAAATCCAACATGGTGGCGATCTGGAAGGTCTGCTTTGTTGGGCTCTGCATCACTGCACGGGCAAAGTGGTTCCCTAACCCACTCCATACCAGCCATTTATTTAAAATGCTTAGTTTTGGAAAATTTTGAGAGTTGGCAGTTGCAGTAGTCTTAGTTTGTGTAGTTTTTAAGGTTTATGAGACTTTGTTTATTAATGATCAGTAATTCAAGTTCTTCCTCTCTCGAGTTCAAATGTTGCTACAGTGTGTTCTGTGTAATGATGTGCTTAAATGGTGTACATGGAGCATTAAGGGGAGTTATTGGCCAGAAAAGAGGAAAAATGTACTTTCTAGTCGTAAAAAGAGAGGGTGGATGTGGTCCTATTGCAGGAGATGCACCTTGATGACAAGGAACATTTGACATTACAGCAGGTCGGGTTTGATCGGGTTTATTTCTCCTCTTTTAATACGTCGAGTAGGGGAGAAGCCATAATGGATAAAAAGAATCTTCCCTTTAACTAATTAGTTCGTATTTGACTCTCACGGGAGGCTCATGATCCCCAAAGCCTTGAACTATAGTAAATAATACAGTATTTTGAATGTTTATTGACCCCCCCGGCGCACCCTCCTAAAATCCTGGTAGATGCATTTTCCAAACTCAGATATCTTGCATCGTGGCACATAATTGTAGAAGATTTCCACTGTCTTATGGACCCCACCGTGGACAGAATGTCCAAAGGTGCTCCAATACCCTCGTTATAATGTAAGCAATTAGTGGATTTGTGTGCAGAACTAGAGCTGGTGGATGTCTGGAGGCAGATCCACACCACAAGTAGTGATTTTATTTTCTTCTTTAACCCGCAGAAATGCCACACGAGGGTTGATACCTTCCCCATCCCTGCAACAATCATAGATTTGGTGGCATCCTATACAAATGGGAATATTACCGTTTCTGACCATGCAGTAGTATACTTGTTGATTAAGAGCAATATAGCAGTTTGGATACATTGGCGAATGCATCCCTTTATTGTCAAGACTAGTTAGTTCATTGAGTATTTAGATTAGATTACTTAAAGTGCAGAAACAGGCCATTTGGCCCAACAAGTCCACACTGACCCGCCGAAGCGCAACCCACCCAGGCCCATTTCCCGACATTTACACCTTCACCTAACACTACGGGCAATTTTGCACGGCCAATTCACCTTACCTGCACATTTTTGGACTGTGGGAGGAAACCGGAGCACCTGGAGGAAACCCACGCAGACACGGGGAGAATGCGTAAACTCCACACAGTCAGTCAACTGAGGCGGGAATTGAACCCGGGTTTCTAGCACTATGAAGCAGCAGTGCTAACCATTGTGCCAGTGTGCCACTGGGCCGCGCACTGCAATAATTTCAGATCTTTCTCAGCCATTAATTCAGATTCAACCAGTAACTCATCCACTCTATGAGAAATTGCTAAGGCTTATGCCAAGGCAATAATTATTCCTTAGGATGCAGCAGAAGGGCGAGCAGGAACGCTGGTTTGAGGCACAGCTGAGGGCAGCCGAGAGGGCATACTGTGATTGACCCTCAGTGGCTAACCTGCAGAGGATCACAATGCTTCGGTCTACAGTGAATTCCACGCTCACACAGACAGCCAAGAAGGAACTTAGTTTTGCTAAACAAAGGCTGTCTGAACACGGTGATCAGCCAGGCAGGTACTTATTCTATCTTGCCAGGAAAACGAGCGCCCCTCTCAAGCCATTACCTCAATTACGGAAGGTACTGGGATCCTTACCTTCAATTCCAAAATATTAATGCCTCCTGTCCGAGATTTTTCTCCGAATTATTTCAGACTGAACATTTTGAGGATAGATGGATTAAGATGGAGTCATTTTTCAAGAACCTGGGTTTTCCAGGAGTAACCCCTGAATAGGTGTTGTGCCTTAATGCACCATTGTCAGCGCAGGAGGGTGTGAAGCAGCTTCAGAATGTAAAGGTGCACGTTCCTGACCGATTTCCGAGTGAATTTTATAAATAATTTATAAACCTATTGTCAGGGCTGATGTTTAACGCGTTCCGCCACTCATACAGTCACAAACCCCTCCCTCCATCCTTTAGAGGCTCATATCTCTCTGATGCCGAAGGAGGAAGACCCTGGAGGATTGTGCTTCTTACCGTCCAATCTCACATTTAAATGTTGGTTTCAAAATCCTGTCTGAGATCCGTGCATTAAGGCTGGAAACTTTGCTGCCTTCCGTTGCCAAAGAGGACCAAACTGGCTTTATAAAGGACCGCAGATCTTCCTACAATGGTAAGAATTTACTCAATATGATCCAAGAGTCTCAACAACAATCTGTCCAGGGATTATTGATCTCTTTAGATGAGAGACGGCATTTGATTGAATTGAGTGGCCGGATCTCTTCTGTACAGTAGAACGGTTTGGTGTATGCAAAGTTTTTATCAAGTGGGTGAGGGTCATTTACCGCGATCCTCTGGCTGTTGTTCTCACTAATGGTGTGCCAACCAGTAATATTAATATTTCTCCAGGCAGCCGCAAAGGTTGACATCTTTCACCATTGTTGTTTACGTTGGTGATTGAGCCACTGGCGGAGGCCATCTGTAGGGATACCAGCACACCTGCCCCAGAAGTGGGATAGAAGTCACGTAAGATTACATTGTATGCAGATGAGGGTCTTATGTTTTTGGCAAATCCCGCAATTTCGGTAGTTCACGTGATGCAATGCATTAATTCGCTTGTTGCCTTTCCGGGCGATAAGATTAATTTTACAAAGTTGGAGGCCATGCCTATGGGATGTCTTAGGGAAATACCTGATACTGAGGGCAAATCCTGGTTTCCTTTTAAATGATCACTGGGGGTGGTTTCCCTATTTTAGTATATTCATTACATCTGTCTTTGATCATTTATTTAACGTGAACTATGTCCATTTGTTTGACAAAATTAAACAAGACCTTCAAAGATGGGAGGCATTTCCAATATCCTGGCTAGGTCGGATAGCTGTTATTAAAATGAATGTCCTTCGTCATTTGCTATACCCTGTGTAAATGCTTCCTTTGATGTTTCCCAGACAGATATTTTGGAAACATAATGGCTGGTTTAGCTATTTTATTTGGCCCCATAAGCGATTCTATATCAAGCTAACAAAATTGCAACTGCCCCACAGATTGGGGGGGGGGGGGGGGGGGAGTAGATCTCCCAGATTAAAAGCAAGCAATTAAGCTCTTTTCATCGTATGTGAGTGCCTGGGCGGCTAAGGACTCGGCATCAATATGACAAAGTGAACCATTATGGTCTGTTGTTCTTAGATAAAATGACATCATTTATGAAGTATTGTCATAAACTAATTATCATCAATAATGTTAAAACTTTAAGGGCAATGCGTCAGATCGAGGGCAATACAGCCCTCATGATTTTTACCCCGATAATTGATATACCGGGCTGTCAACCAGGGATAATGGATTCCAGGTTTAATCTTTGGGCAGCCAGGGGTGCGCCTTGCTTGAGCGATTTAGAATTAGTAGAATCCCTACAGTATGGATACAAGCCCCTGTGCCCAGCAAGTCCACTTCGACTCTCTGAAGACCCACCCAGGCCCATTCCCCATTTACCCTGACTAATGCCCAAACCTATACATCCCTGAACACTTTGAATGATTTATCAATGGCCAATTTATCTAACCTGCACATCTTTGGACTGGGGGAGGAAGCCCACACTGACACAGTTAAGAATATACTAACTCCACACAGCCATTTACCCAGAGCTGGAACCAAACCCATCACACTGACGCAGTGAATGTGTTGCTGGAAAAGCGCAGCAGGTCAGGCAGCATTCAGGGAACAGAAGAATCGACGTTTCGGGCATAAGCCTGAAGAAGGGCTTATGCCCGAAACGTCGATTCTCCTGTTCCCTGGAAGCTGCCTGACCTGCTGCGCTTTTACAGCAACACATTTTCAGCTCTGATCTCCAGCATCTGCAGTCCTCACTTTCTCCACACTGGTGCAGTGAGTCAGCAGTGCAAACCACTGAGCCACCACGTGTTACTTGAGGGAGAAACAATGATATCATTTGATCAAATAACTCATAAGTATGTACTACCTAATAGAGACCTCTTCTGTTTTTGTTCCAGGTTAGAGATTTGATTAAAAAACACAATTTTAACAGACACTTATGGATCCGATACAGAGAAGCAGGTGATTATTGTAAAGAATACCCTCTCTGTCAGTTCCCTGTGTCATTTGTTGGTGAGTGTCCCCGCAGACAAGACTGTGCAGCTTCGTGACATCTGTGCGAGAGAGTTGGGGATTTAGATCTCTTCAGAGACATGGGAAGATATTTGTGAAAATGCTCGAAGGATTCTAATCTATAATAGGACCCATTCCATGCAGTTGAAAATTCTTCATAGGTTCTATCTGACCTAAGATTTTCTCTCAAAATTCAAAGTGGGATTATCCGACAGCATATTTTAAATGCAGAATGACTACAGGCACTCTTACTCATTGCATGTGGTCCTGCTGCAGGCTTTGTACATATTGGAGCACTGTGTTATGTATGATAGCGTGGGTCTTGTGGACCGAATTGGAAATCGACCCGGTTTCTCTTTTCCTGGGCTTGCCCAGAGTATCTTACGCAGATACACATGGGAAAAAAAAATTATTTCCTTACTTTCTGTGCTAGGTAAAATATTCTGTGGTGTTGGATGTCTGAAAACTCCGCGGGTCTGTTGGATCTTTGTAAGTTCCTCATGGAGAATATCCCTTTGGACTTTCTCACCAGCATGGTGCACCAAAAAACAGAGATTGATATAAGTCATAGAGTCATAGAGATGTACAGCATGGAAACAGACCCGTCGGTCCAACCCGTCTATGCCGACCACATATCCCAAACCAATCTAGTACCACCTGCCAGCACCTGGCCCATAACCCTTCAAACCCTTCTTATTCATATACCCATCCAAATGCCTCTTAAATGTTGCACTTGTATTAACCTCCCCGACATCACCTGGCAGCTCATGCCATACACGTCCCACCCTATGTGTGAAATAGTTGCTCCGTAGTTCTCTATTGTATCTTTCCCCTCTCACCCTAAACCTATACCCTCTCGTTCTGACTCCCGACCCCAGGGAAAAGACTTTACCTATTTACCCTATCCATGCCCTTCATAATTTTGTAAACATCTATAATGTCAGCCCTCAGCCTCTGACACTCCAGGGAAAACAGTCCCAGTCTGTTCAGCGTCTCGCTATAGCTCAAATCCTCTAACGCTGGCAACATCCTTGAAATATTATCTGAACCCGTTCAAGTTTCACAATATCTTTCCGATAGGAAGGAGACCAGAATTGGACGCAATATTCCAACAGTGGCCTAACCAGTGTCCTGTACAGCCGCAACATGATCTTCCAACTCCTGTACTCAATATTCTGCCCAATAAAGGAAGCCATACAAAAAGCCTTCTTCACTATCCCATCTACCTGCGACATCACTTTCATGGAGCTATGAATCTGCACTCCAAGGTCTCTTTGTTCAGCAACACTCCCTGCGACCTTACCATTAAGTGTATAAGTCCTGCTAAGATTTTCTTTCCCAAAATGCAGCACCTTGCATTTATCTGAATTAAATTCCATCTGCCACTTCTCAGCCCATTGGCCCATTTGGACAATCTGAGGTGACCCTCTTCGCTCTCCACTACACCTGCAATTTTGGTGTCATCTGCAAACTTACTAACTGTACGTCTTATGCTCGCATCCAAATCATTTATGTCAATGACAAAAAGTAATGAATCCAGCACCGATCCTGGTGGTACTGCACTGGTCACAGGCCTCCAGCCTAAAAAACAATCCTCCACCATCACCCTCTGTCTTCTACCTTTGAGCCAGTTCTGTATCCAAATGGCTATTTCTCCCTGTATTCCATGAGATCTAACCATGGGAAACATTATCAAAACCCTTGCTGAAGTCCATATAGATCACATCTACCCCTCTGCCCTCATCAATCCTCTTATTTACTTCCTCAAAAAACTCAATCAAGTTTGTGAGACATGATATCTCATGCACAAATCCATGTTGACTATCCCTAATCAGTCCTTGCCTTTCCAAATATATGCACATCCTGTATCTCAAGATTCCCTCCAACAACTTGCCCACCACCAACGTTAGACTCACTGGTCTACAGTTCCCTCGCTTGTCCTTAACACCCTTCTTAAACAATGGCACAATGTTATCCAACCTCCAGTCTTCCGGCACCTCACCTGTGACTATCCATATTGCAAATATCTCAAAAAGAGGCCCAGCAATCACTTCTCTAGCTTCCCACAGAGTTCTAGGGTACACCTGATCAGGTACTGGGGATTTATCCACCTTTACCCGTTTCAAGACATCCAGCACTTCCTTCTCTGTAATATGGACATTTTGTAAGGTATCAGCATCTATTTCCCTACATTTTATATCTTCCATATCCTCTTCCACAGTAAATACTGATGCACAATACTTTTTAATATCTCCCCCATACTTCCTGTGCGAGGAAGAATGTTCTGTTGTGTTGGATGTCTGAAAAACCTCCTGGTCCGTTGGGTGGTTGTAAGCTCGTCATGGAGAATATCCCTTTGGACATTCTCACCAGTATGGTGCACCGAAAAGCAGAGATTCATATAAGATATGGCAACCCTTTTTGGATTACCGCGATACAGGCGTATCTGCCACTCTAAAAAGGGCTTTCATATAACCATGACGATATTGTCTAATGAATCACATATTATGAATTATGAACGTATGAATGTTTATCAGTTAATGCTCTCGAAGGACGAGAGCTATCACTTTGTTATGCTGAGCCGTATTATTTATTTATTACTTATTGTTTATTTTTATTTTTCTTCTGTCTGTTTAGAGACTCAAACTTATTTTTATATAGATGCACATGGGTGTAAGTTTGTTCAGTTATTAGAGCTGTTTTGTTATTGGTTTAATATAATAATAAAAATATATTTTTCAATAATAAATTGTTAAAAAATTAAAATGCTAACATTGATAGGTTAGAGTCCCAAATAACTCTCATTAGAGAGACCACTCATGGTGGTTTATGTTGAAGGTCCCCAAACGGGTGATGGGGTGAGGTTGAGAGAGCATCCCCTTCATGGTAACCTCAGTCAGTGTGGGGAATTGAACCTGCGCTGGTGGCCTCCCTCTACATCACAAACCAACTATTCAGCCAACTGAGTGGGAGACTGTGTAACTGTTACACACAGAATCAGTCACAGACAAAGAGCAAGAAAAATTTTCATGACAAGGATAAAAATGTTCTCTGCTAGAAATTGTATTTTATAATGAGACAAGTGTTTGGAATCTGTCTTTGGCTGAATACAATAAGGTGAGACAAGTGAAATAACCAGAATGACGAATTGTGATTGGATATCAATACCTATAACAGCCAGAAACCCTAACCACCTAACCATACATCAAAGAAGTTTCAGAAATGACAGCCACACTACTAAGACCCCTTGGAATCCTAGTAGCACACAAACCCACCAACACTCTCAAACAAAAACTAGCAAACTTAAAAGACCCAGTACAACCCATGGACAAAACCAACGTCATCTACAAAATTCCATGCAAGGACTGCCACAAACTCTACGAAGGACAAACAGGAAGAAGGTTAGCCACCAGGATACACGAACACCAGCTAGCCACAAAAAGACACGCCACTCTCTCCCTCGTAGCCCTACACATGGATGAAAAAAAACACCATTTCGACTGGGACAACACATTTATCCTGGGACAGGCTAAGCAAAGACATGCCAGAGAATTCCTAGAGGCCTGGCACTCCAACCACAACGCTATAAACAAGCACATAGATCTAGATGCCTTCTATCAACCCGTCAGAAAACGAACAGAAATGACATCATCACAAACCCCAGGAACCCCATCCAGGAGAAAGATATAAATAGAAAGCAGGAGACAACAGCTTCGCTTCACTTGGATGATGTTACCTAGCCAGGTAATGGAACGTCTGGATATCAAACCTGCAGCTCAGAGAGCAAACCTTCACCCTAAACTTCAACCTGAGCTACAAACCTTCACAAACCTTTCATAACCATAACATAAGTGCATGTTTTTGATTGGTCTGTGGCAAGCATGCTGACTGTTGCAAGAAATTATAAATCAGATGAAATCTATAGTATGGAGAGTCCGTCCTCATGGGAAATGCCTTCTGAACACGTGCTAGAAGACACCCGGAGGAAAAAGTGTCTGAGAACCATCTGCTCAGTAACAGGAACCTGGTGGTTGAATGACTGAAAGTTCCTGTAACATGGAGCTGAGAAAACCATCTGATCACCCCCGAACCTATTGAATGTTGGAAAATATTTGAAGTATTGAATCCTAATGATGGATTTTAATTGTGTGTGATTTGAAAAACGTACATCTCTACTCTATCCTCTTACATGTTACACACTGGGGCACAGCCGTTATACTGAATTAGGAATAAGTTGGAACATTATTTGGAACATTCCATAATTGTCATTCTCCAGAATATTCTATAACCATGTGGGGGGGGGGGGGATTAGAAAGGCAAGAGAGGAAGAGAGGGAAGGTGCTGCATGCAGTAGTGAGAGTGGTTGTGCATGAGCCTTGTTCAGGGGTCGGTGCTATAACAGATATACAGTGAGTGTGAGGGAGCAGAGAGAATATGGTGACCCTTATCCTGACAGAATGGGGAAGGTTATTGATGCTTGTCCTGTTTTGCTGGACATTTCTTCAGACCGCAAATACTGCACTGAGGTAGGTGGCGAGCGCAGACCAGGCTCGGTGGGTCTGGTAATGTGATCCCTCTGGGAAGAGAATGGTTCCCTTTTGTACTGGCCCATCCACCAGGACCTCCATGCTGCTGTCGACAAACCGTGATGTAATTTCCCCTTAGCTGCCATGCTCGGGGTAAACTGTGCAGGGCAGCTCCAAACTGAGAAAGCTCAACCGTGTGCCCATTGGCCTTTTACAGATGGCCCCAGGGTCAGGAATCACGGAATATCCAGGGGCATCCGGGCGATGGTGAGTACTTCCAGTCATGATGGGTAGGAGAATCGGGCTGGCAATGTATGAGAGGGCTTATGCCCGAAACGTCAATTCTCCTGTTCCCTGGATGCTGCCTGACCTGCTGCGCTTTTCCAGCAACACATTTCCAGCTCTAATCTCCAGCATCTGCAGACCTCACTTTCTCCTCAATGTATGAGAGGGACACTATAGAGTGGGTTGGGTAGTTAATGAGATGGGTTTGGTCAGATAGCACCAGGAAACTAGCTCGGCTACATGCAGACAACCCCTCTGTCACATTAAAGAAAATGTAAATGAGACAGTTTTTTGTTAGGTTCAGCCCAGTGAGGTGAAGACTCTGCTGTCCTCACTCCCAGTTACAAAGCTGCAGAACAAATGCTCATTATAAACTCTCCATCGCCTGAACTCACAGCAATAGTCCTTTCACTAATTCTTCATAATACTGACCCGTGTTGCCTGATAGTATCGAAATGTCTTCATTTCAGCATTCTGAAACCTGTGAACTTATCCTTCAATGACATTTTTTCTCAGTCTCCCCCACTCTGCCTCCACTCCAAAACACACTCATTGACAGTCATACTGCACGAGACTGCCAGTATGGCTGGCCATTTGGCCCAGCTGGTCCATGCCAACTAAAATGTCCATCCACACTCACCCCATTTCCCTGCCCTTGCTCTGTATCCCTCTAATCCTTACCTATCTGTGTATTTGTCCAAATCCCTTTTCAATGTTGTTATTGTACCCACCTCAATCACTTCCCTTGGCAGCTCAGTCCATATGCTTACCACACTCTGTGTAAAAAAGTTGCCACTCAGGTTCCTTTTTACATTTTTTTTCCTTTCCAAACATTAATGGATGTACTCTAGTCCTCGATTCCCCTACCTTAGGAAAAAAAATTGAAGTATTCACCCCATGCACGCCTCTCATGACTTTACAAGAGTTGCACTTCTATAAGAACCCTCTCAGTTTCCTATGCTGTAAAGAAATATGTTCTAACCTGTCCAACCTCTGTCTATAACTTAGAGCCTTCAGCCCAGGAAACATCTTTGTAAATTTCTTCTACACACTTTCTAGTTCAATAATTTCCTTTCGAGAGCAAGGTGAACAAAACTGAACACAATACTTCAACTGCAGCCTTACCAACATCCTGTACAACTGCAACATAACGTTCCAACGTTGATACTCAATGTGCTGATGTAGGCCAATGTGCCAACAGCCTTCTTCACTGTCCTGTGTATCTGTGACTCAAATTTCAGACAACCGTGCACCTGATCTCAAAAGTCCTTTTGTTCCACTACACGCCTTAAGACACTCTCATTCATCATTAAACTCCTACCTGGATTTGACTTTTCAAATTGCAAAACATCACACTTATCTATATTAAACGCCATTTGCTATTTCTCAGCCCACTTCCTCGGCTGACCAAGGTACTGTTGCAATTTCTGATAATGTTCCTCATTTAAATGATGCCTCCTAATTTAGTGTCATCTGCAAACTTACTAACCTTGCATTGTGCACTCTGGTCCAAATCATTGATATAGATAACAAACATCAATGGGCCCAGGACCGACCACTGAGGCACTCCACAAGTCAAAGGTCTCCAGTCCGACAAGCAGACCTCCACCATAGCCATTTGCTTCATAACGTCAGGCCAATTGTGTCGCCTATTTGCCAGTTTACATTGGAGTCAATGCGATCTAACTTTCCAGAGCGGCTTACCATGTGGAGCCTGATCAAAGGCCTTACTGAAATCCATATACACTCTGTCCACCACCCTGCCCTTGTCAACCTTCCTGGTCACTTCCTCAAAAACTCTAACAAATGTGTAAGGCATGATCTGCCACGCACAAAGCTATGCTGACTGCTCCAAGTCAAACTCTGTTTTTCCAAATGCATGCATATCTTATATCTCCGAACCTTCTCAAGCGGTTTACCGAAAACAGATGTGAAGCTTACTGGTCTATATTTCCCAGGCATTTATTTGCAGCCCTTCTTACCGCCCAGTCTTCCGGGTCTATGGCCCCTGAACTGTCTTCTCTTGCCACCTACAGTGTTCTTGGATATATCTGGTCAGGACCAAGAGATTTCTCTGACTTTATGCATTTTAAATGTCCATCATCACCTCTACTGTGATATTGACTGTACCAAGATATGACAACTAACCTTCCAAAGGTCACAGATCTTCATGTCTGTCTTTATGGTAAACACAGAGGGGGAATTGAGGACCTCAACCATCTCTTGAGGTTTTAGACATGCGTGCCCATTTTGGATTTTAAGACGTCCTATTCTCTCTCTGGTTGTTCGTTTTCTTTACTATACTGATTTGGATTCACATTAATCTGCTCAGCCAAGGATATCTCATATCCCCTTTTCGCCTTGCTGATTTCCTTCTTCAGTAAACTCCTGTATCCCCTGTGTACCTCCAGAGATTCCCTTGGTCCCAGCTGCCTGGATACGTGAGCCACGCCTCCTTTTTTTACTGGTCAGAGCCTCAATATCTCTTGTCATCCAGGGTTCTCTCTTCCAGCCTCACTTTCCCTTCATCCTCACAGGAACATATAGACTTTGACCTCGAGCTATCTCACTTTTGAAGCCCTCCCACCTGCCCGGGATCCTTTTACCTGGAAACAAACTACTCCAATCATCCCCTGCAATCCCCTGTCCAATTCCAACAAAATACGCCTTGCCCCAATTTAGAACTTGATTCTGTGGACCAATTTTGTCCCTACCATGACTATTTTAAAACTAATACAGCTCTAGTCACTATTCCCAAAATGCTCGCCCACTTTACCTCCGACACCTCTCCGACCTTATTTCCCAACAATAGGTCGAGTTTGTCCCTTCCCCAATAGGAACCTCTCTATATTGCTTGTGGAAGCTTTCCTGAACACACTTAACAAATTACGTTCCATCTAAGTTCTTAACCATCTGGAAGTACCAGTCTGTGTTAGGAAAATTAAAATCGCCTATTATGTCAACCCTATTGCTCCTGCAAGTCTCGCCAGCCCCATTAATTATTTGCTGGCTTATGGTGCAACCACTATAACATCACCATCCCCCTCTTACTTCTTTGCACCGTTCACAAAACCTCATTGGATATTATCTCAGTTATTTCAACTTTAAATGCTAGAGTGATATGCGCCTTAATCAGAACTATTGTTATTTAAACTGTTTCCATTTATATCTCTTCCTCACATTGATTTTCACATTCGCAGCACCCCTTGTCAATGTACAGTGCAGATATGGAGCTGTGAATGGATGGGAACTGCACATCCTGTCACTTTCAGCATTGGTTACATGTTTCTCCACCCTGGGCAGTGATCTAACAGTGTTACCGAACAATACAACAGCCTGGGTTTATATATGAATGAACCAGTGCGGACTGCACAGCTTCCCATGCTGAACATTTAGCCCAGAATTATAGATCAAGCATTGGTGTGGGCTGCACTGAGTTTCACTCTGGACATTGCTGGGTTGCATACAGCTGTACACGAGCCGGATCTACACAGTGCTTCATCCTGAATATGTAATGGATGGGCTGATTATGCGAGTTGGATTGCGAATGTGAGAGTACAAAACATCTGACAATACCTTTATTTTGTGTTTTCATTCTATTCATTGGACCCCTCAAATCGTGACTTATCCTGTTAGACCCATCCTTCTGGATGAGTGATGGTGAGTGTTGTTGCAGCATCTGAGTCTGCAACATGACCAAGAAACGGAGCAGAGGCTGCAGAGAGGGGAAAAAGTTTCTGATAGATAGAGTAGACAGTCAGAAACTTTTTCCCCGGGTACAACAGAGTGTTACAAGGGGACATGAATTTAAGGTGAAGGGTGGAAGTTCAGGGGGAGATGTCAGGGGTGGGTTCTTCACCCAGAGAGTGATGGGGGCATGGAATGCGCTGCCTGTGGGAGTGGTAGAGTCAGAATCTTTGGTGACCTTTAAGCGGCAATTGGATAGGTACATGGATGGGTGCTTAAGCTAGGACAAATGTTCGGCGCAACATCGTGGGCCGAAGGGCCTGTTCTGTGCTGTATTGTTCTATGAGTCTCCGTAAAATGGAATGAGGGAATCACAATCAGATCAGCCGTGGTCTTTGTGAATGTTGGGGCAGGATTGTGTGGACCACTAATGCAACCTATTCATATATTTCTGTTTGTTCCAAGCAAACTCCCCTTCTCTCCCAGTGTCCCGCACTGGTGGGGAGTGAGTCACCTCCTCCTGTCCTTGCATAACAGGATGCTGGGGCCTCACTAACCTCCAGATTTCCCTGTGCCCCAGTTTCGAGCTCTGAGTGATTCCCTCCTGTCCCTGTCTCACAGTCTCAAGCAGTTGAATGACTGCGTCCTGTTCCTGTGTCCCAATCTTGGGCAGCTGAGTGACTGCCTCCTGATCCAAGGTTTGCGACAGTAGATGTCCTCCTCTTACTACTGACTAACAGGTTCCAATAGCTCTGTGCTCACCTGCTGCTCCTGTGGAATGGAGTCGAGGGCCTGAATGGCCTCTTCACATTCCTTACAGCTTCACTTGGCTAAAAGCCTTTCTCCTGTTTTTTGTAAAACACCATCAAAATCTGAATGATGTATTTTTGTATTTTACTCTCAGCAATTGAACAAACAAGTTGCCTGACAGAATTCAAAAGCTGAATAGCCTCCTCCTGTTGCTGTGTTATACACTCAAGAGGCAATAGAGTTTCAGAGATGTACAGCATCTCTGGACTTTTGGTCTGATCGCCCATACCGACCAAATATCCTAAATAAATCTCGTCCCCCTTGCCAACACTTGGCCGATATCCCTCTAAACAGTTCCCATGCGTCTATCCATCTAAATGCCTTTTAAATGATGTACCTCTACCTGCCTCCATCACCTCCTTTGGCTGTTCAATCCATACACACAGCAGTCTCTGTGTGAAAATGTTGTCTCTCATGTTCCTTTTTAAATCTTTCCACTCTCACCTTAAACCTTTGTCTTCTAATTTTGGACTCGCCTATCCTGGGTAAAAGACGTTGACTGTTTACCTTATCTATGCCCCTCATGATTTCATAAAACTCTTTAACGTCACCCCTCAGCCTCAACACTTGAAAATAGCCCCAGCCTATTCAAATTCTCCCTGTAACTATAACCATCCAACACCTGCAACATTATTTTAAGTCTCTTCTGCACCCTTTAAAGTTTGACAACATCTTTCCGACAGCAGGGAGACCAGGATTAAAGGCAATATTACAAAAGTGGCCAAACCAATGTCCTGTACAGATGCAACACATCATGAAAATGTTTAGACTCAAAGCACGGACCAATAAAGGGAAGTTCACCAAGTGCCTTCTTCACTGCACTGTCTACCTGTGACGGCACTTTCAAGGAACGGAGAACCTGCACCACAAGGTGACACAGGAGCTCAGTGACTAGCATTGCTGCTTCAGAGCGCCATTCAATATGATCATGGCTGATCATCCTTAATCAGTATCCTGTTCCTGCTTTATCTCCATAATCCTTGATTCCACTATTCAGAGCGCGGCGAACTGGGTTTAATTCCATCCTTGAATGACTGTCTGTGTGGAGTTTGCACATTCTCCCCGTGTCTGCATGAGTTTCCTCCGGATGTTATGTTTTCCTCCGACAGTATAAAGACATACAGATAAGGGCAGATTGGCCATGCTAAATTGCGTAAAGTACCCAGGGATGTGTAGGCGAGGTGGATTAGCCATGGAAAATGCAGGCTCAGAGGGTTAGGGTAGGGGTTTGTCCAATGGGATAGTTTTTAGAGGGTCGGTGTGGCCTCGATGGGCCGAATAGCCTGTTTCCTCACTGTAGGGATTCGATAATTTCGATGGAGTTCTCCTTGATTGGCAGCTTTCGACAGGACCCTACCTACATGTCTTGCATTGATTTGCCTTGCCAAAATGCAACACCTCACATTTAAGTAAAATAAACTCCATCTGCCACTCCTCGGTCCACCTCAGCAAAGTCCCATTATAGTCTAAGAGATCATTCTTCACTGTCGACTGCACCAACAAATTTGGAATTATCTACAAACTTACTGACCATACTTCATATACTCAAATGCAAATGATTTGTATAAGTGACAAAAGGCAGTGGACCCACTACTGATCTTTGCGGCACGCCACTGGTCACAGGTCTCCAAGTTTAAAGAACAAATGTCCACTGTCACGCCCTGTCTCCAATTTTCAAGAAAATTTTGGATCTAAGAGGCGAGCTCGCCCTGTATTCCAGGCAGTCTGGCCTTGTTAACCAGTCTACCATGTAGAACATTTTGGTTTTCATATTGAATTCCACAAAGACAACATCCACTGTCCTGCCTTCATCAATCATCTTCATCGCTTCCTCAAAAAATTACACCGAGTCAGTGAGACGTGATCTCCAATGTACAAAGCCCTCTTCAGTCCTTGTCTTTCCAAATGCGTATACATCCTTTTCCTCAAAATCCCCTCCAACAATTTAGTCACCATTGACGTCAGGCTCACCAATCTATAGTTACCTGGTTTTTCCTGACTTTCTTAAAAAATGACACTATGTTCGCAGCCATCCAGTCTTTTGACACCTCACTTGTGGAAATCAATGAACAAACATATCAGCAAAAGGCTGAGCAATCTTTTTCCTAGCCTCCCACAAACTTCTGGGATTCAACTCATCAGTCCCAGGAATTTGCTCACCTTCGTATGTTTTAAAATGCCCTACATCTCCTTGTAATATAGATACTTTTCAAGATATCACGATATATTTTTTCATTCTCTCGCTCTTGTAACCCCCTCCACATTAAATACAGTAGAGAAATACTTGCTTCGTATCCCTCCCATCTCATGTGGTTCCACACATAGGTAACCTTACTGATCTATAAGGGGACCTATTCTCTCCCCAGTTAATCTCTTGCCATTAAAGGATTTGTAGAATTTCTTCACTGCCTCGTTAACCCTATTTCTAAAGCCATCTCATGTCCACATTTTTCTGGCACGATTTCCCCATTGACTATGCAGTTTCTGCCCTTATACACCTCTCGGGATTTACTTGATCTCAGCTCTGTTTACCTGACATATGCCTCCTTCCTTACCATGACCAGAGCATCAATATATCTAGCCATCCAGCACTCCCTGCACCCACCAGCCTTGCCCATCTCACAAAAAGGAACACGTTGGCTCTGGACTCTCTGAATCCAAGTTTTGATGGCCTTGCATTTTCCAACAGTCCCTTTACCTGTGAATAGGATATCCCAACCAGCCTTTCACAGGGCTCGCCTAACACTTTCAAAATTGGCCTTATTCAAAGTTAGAAATTTACATCAGGTCTTTCCCATTCTTCAACTAGCGTAAAACTAATATTTATGCGTAACAGACTTGAAAGTTAAATAGACACTTCCTGCCCCTCTGTAATAGGCTTCAGAGGCTGAATGGCCTCCTTCTGCCTCTCTGTAACAGGCTTGAGAGGCTGAATAGGCTCCTCCTGTCCCTCTGTAATAGACCCAAGAAGCTTAATGGCCTCCTCCTGTTCTTCTATAACACATTCGAGAGGCTTCATGGCCTCCTCCTGTCCCTGTGTAACAGACCCGAGACATTAAATGACACAGCAACCTGTGGATTACGAGCAGTGGTTAAACTGTATCTGACGGAGGTCCATCCCTTCTCAGTTACAGAAATACAGACAACAGAATGTACTCCAGGTGCCCTCTCAGTAACACCTCATACAGCTGCAGCGACACATCTCTTTGTTTTGAATGATTCTGTTGGCAACATGTGCCAATATTCCAGCTTTCCACCTTTCAAGTAGCAACAGGCTAATATAGGCTGAATGGTCTTCTCTTATCCCTCTGTAATAGGTCCATAGGGACAGAATTGCTTCGACCTGTTCCTGAGCAGCAGTCTCAATGCTCTGACTCAAGGTTATGAAAGGATTTGATAACAGGGCATTAAAACCAGGAGTAGCCTCACACTGGTCATTAAGTACCGTACTTTGTGTTAAGGTATGGATAAACTTGTCCACCCGACTTTTTCTTTATGCAGGTAAAAACAATGACTGCAGATACTGGAAACCAGATTCTGGATCAGGAATACTTGATGAAGGGCTTTTGCCCGAAACGTCAATTTCGCTGCTCGTTGGACGCTGCCTGAACTGCTGTGCTCTTCCAGCACCACTGATCCAGAATTTTTTTTATGCCGCCGATCTGTTATTCTATAACTGCCTCCTTCCATAAACAGAGTGGAACATATATAGACCCCTGCAGTGTTCTGTTAATACTCTCATATACAAGGCAAAAAAGATTAAAAACATTGAAAGATTTATGGTCCATCCCTCAGCAACCCTTATCCATTCCATCCAAACCCAGTAAATGTTCCCTTTTATAATGTAATGAAAAGTGATGCATGTAACTGGTTAACTGAGCCTATTTGTTCAGTGACTGTGATTAATGCCAGTCTCCATGGATTCTAATTATCCCAGTGGAGGGTTTCCATCTTTTAATGATAAATGGGCGCCATTCAATGTGTTATCCCATAACATGAGCGGGAATATCACCGACAGCACTGACAGGGATCAGCAGTTCCAGAGAAAAGGGGAGGAGAGATCAGAATCTGAGAACATTAGACTGGAATGTTTCAACAATGGATCAGAATCTGAGAATATTAGACTGGAATATTCCAACAATGGACAGGAGCTTATCCGATTATGTTTGGTATCTTTCTGCATTTGATTGGTTGTCATTATCATTGCGGATCTATTACGCACTTCTCATTATTCAATACTTTTATTATCCCTTCCTGGCTATCGTTGGTGTTCCTGGTAAGCGTCACTGTCCAGATTTTCTTTTCTATAAACCAATTATGACTGTATTATTATTCTTTTATATAGTCTACACTTCTTGTCACTATTATTGCTCCTGTTGTAACTCTGAATCCAGATATTCACTCTACAGACCACTACTAACTACATTAATGAAGGTGTTCAATTATTGTTTCCCTCTGATCTGGCAGTATTATTCACGGGTCTCAATGTTGACCTACTCAGTTTCAGCGGAGAACCATAATGCATTGTATCATTGCCTTCGTTATTTAAATATTCAGAGCATGGAGGTCACTGTCTACTGTTCTGGTTACAAATTCCACTTCCTTCCACTGTTTCCATCCCATCCCTGGCCAATATCCGCGGCTGAAGCAGACAAGTCCCAACTGTGGGCATCCCTTTCACCATGAGCTGAATCTTGACACCATTCCCTGACCATTTCTAACATGAAATACTCACCACTCCAGAATATATCTCACTGGCCTATTCCATCACCCGTTTGAACCTTGAGCTATGAAGTACAGTCTTAATGAAGCCAGTAATCTGCTGCTGACGCTCCCGGCTTCAATCCTGATGCGACCTCACACCAAACTCCCATCCATCTGTCATTCATGTGTATGCCGATGTATATTGCTGTTATGTCTGGCAATGACTTTATTTAAACATTATCAAACACTTTACCGTATCTATCCATGAAACTTCTCTCGTTCTCTCTGTTGATTAACAAAAAGCCTGCCAGTTGTTCGTAATTAAAATAGTTTCCTCCATGTGCGTTCCTTCTCAAACAATGAGTTTTGCATTCAACCACGCCTATAGCGCACACACACGGACTCTCTCTCAGTCTCTGATGAACACACACACACACGCAGAGAGAGCAAACCTTCCCATTGTAGGCAGTAATCTGATGCGAGTATAGTTAGCATATGGTAGTAAAGTTTGCAATACTCTTTCTGCTGGGCAGATAGTGCAGTTTACTGAGTAACACACTAGCATGTTCTGCACAGCCCTCCATGCTGGGCTGTCATCTTGTCCCAGTTTATGTTGTTTGTGGTGTTCTGTGAAGCAGATTCAGAATTTGATGTAACAAACCATTTCAGCTGATCTGACAATGCCTTTATTCAATGTTCTCATTCTTGTAATTTTACTCTCGAAGGTCTCACTTCTCCAGTTACTCCCACTGCCCTGTCTTTTTCCACATATTTCGACAACATCTTCTCAGTTAATTAACTGTCTGTTTCTGTCTTTACTGTGAATCTCTCTGTCCCTCTGTATCTTTCCCTGGCCTTGAGTTTTGGCTCCCTAGTGTATCGAGTGCTGGAATTGTGTAGCTCAGAAATAATGAAATGGGATTTGTCGAGCTGTTGTTCCCTTCCCAGTATGTCCGATGTGATAATCCATGAACAGGCGTTTTTCAGAAGTCATGAGACACATTCCTGTAACTTGGTCTGTACCTGGTGTTTGCCCCTTTCAGGTGATCTTGCTATCAGTAACACGAGGAAGCCCCTTGAGTAAAGGACCAGGCATCTAAATTGTATGACAATACTGTCACTTTTTTGTTAAAAAGTTTATTGTCTCCTTTTTTTGTAGAAAGCGATCTTAAAGGCCAAACTGCCCACTGAAAACGGCTGAAGTAAACAACTTATGAGGCTTTTAGTGTTTTTAATAAATAGTAGTAACAATGGCCCAGCTCGCACAGACGGGTTTTCCAGATTTTTTCTTGTAGATGTAAAAGTTACCAAGTGCTGCGGGTCCTAGAAGGGTTGGGAGTTTTAGTAAATTATCCCTCTATGCTATTCTCTCTGAAACCTCACTTGATACTGTTTCCTCCTGAATTGGAGAACTGTGTGCAAGAATGCATGTCTGAATGGATTGGATTACTTACAGTGTGGAAACAGGCCCTTCGGCTCAACAAGTCCACACCGACCCGCCGAACAGCAACACACCTAGACCCATTCCCCTACATTTATCCCTTCACCTAACACTACGGGCAATTTAGCATAGCCAATTCACCTAACCTGCACATTTTTGGACTGTGGGAGGAAACCGGACCACCCGGAGGAACCCCACGCGGACACGGGGAGAATGTGCAAACTCCACACAGTCAGCCACTTGAGGTGGGTCTCTGGCGTTGGGAGGCAAGAGTGCTAACCACTGTGCCACCATGCCACTCACAGTGCCGCTCTGTGATGTTAATAAATTGGAACAGTTCATTTGTAGAATGTACTGTATCCATCATTCAGTTAAGGTTTCCAATAGTTAAGTTATTCTAAATTCCTCTTCATTTTTTATGGATTTTCATTAGAGTGTTTAAATATGTGTTTTGCATAATGGTGAGTGGTGTGACTAGTAGCATCACATCTGGAACACCCACTTCCCATCTACCTTTAAAATAAGAACGGTTTGGCATCCAAGCTACCCTCTTAAACTAGGTGAGGCAGTCCAGTTAGTCTATAGCAAACTGGGGACTCTTGTCTGGTTCTAAATCGATAACACCAAATTGGGTTTAGAATTACAATCCCTACAGTGTGCAAACAGGCTATTCGACCCAACAAGTCCACACCGACCCTCCGAGGAGTAACCTACCGAGACCCATTCCTCTACCCTATTATTACACATTGACCCTAAGGCAACTAACCTACACGTCCCTGAAAACTACAAACAATTTAGCATGACCAATTCACCTGACACGCACATCTTTGAGTTGTGGGAGGAAACCAGAGAATCCAGAATAAGCTTATGCAGACAATGGAGAGTATGCACCAGGAGGCTATTAGGTTTAGAGGTCGCGTATGGTAGTTGTTCGTGTCTTTGGTTCCGGATGTTGAATTCAGTTGGTTTAAGCAGTGTTTTTGTGTATAAAAATTCTTTCAGTCACTAAGAGTTCTCTGGGTGTGGAAGAAGTGAAGTTGGGGGTTTTACGAAAGGTAATGAAGACAAGGCTGTAGGAATTGACAGACAAGCTGGTGTTGGGGTTGCGTTTGTCTGTGAGGAAATGAGAGATAATTACAGCTATAGTTCCGGAATTACATTTGGTGGAAACGACATCAGAATCGTTGGAAATGGTAAGAATTCAATTTCAAATGAGGGACTTTGAACATGAGAAGGAATTGAAACAGTTTGAATTATGATGAAAAGTAGAAATAAAAGAAAAGGAAATGAAGAAGAAAGAGAGAAAGGGAGAGAAGAAAAGCAGAGAGATTCAACTTAAACAGTTAACAATTAGAGAGGAAAGTTGACATAGAAGGCGGAGATGAAGGTAGACGGTCGGCGGGATGAGGAGGATAGTGAGGTTGAGCAACCCTGTAGTAGCCAATGGCCTGATGGGGTTCTGTTTAAATACATCCAGGCATTCTCTAAATTTGATGAGAAGGATGTGGAAGCCTTTTGAATTTCATTTGAGAAAGTGGCTAAACGAATGCAGTGGCCAGTAGCCATGTGGATTTAGTTGATCCAAACAAAGCTGATAAGTATTTGCATCCCTATCGGAGGAGGTATCTGGCCAGTATGGGGTGGTGAAGAAAGCCATCTGAAGTGCATATGAGCTTGGGCCAGAAGCCGACAGACAGTGTTTCAGGAATCTAAAAAAAGGGTAGCTGCTTAAACGCACATTGAGTTTGAAAGGATCAAACAAAGTAATTTTGAAAGGTGGGTAAGGGTATTAAAACAGAGCAAAACTATGACCCTCTTAAAGAGATTCTTATTTTGGAGAAGTTCAACAATTCACTTACTGCAGTCGTGAGAACTCGTGTGGAAGGGCAGAGAGAAACAATGGCAAGATTAGAAGCTCAAATGGTTGATGATGATGATTAAGTTCAGAAATCAAAGTTTGGTTGCTGTGAGAGATTGAGAAGAATGTGTGAGATCTTATTGTTTGTGTTAGTGTTCCAACATATAAGCTATCCCAAAATGTTCTTTTCTTTGATTGTATTTTAACTAAAGCATTTGAATAGATTATATTTTGCTTAATGTTGAGTGGTTTGACCAGTCGCAACATATCTGTAAGGCACACTTCCCATCTATATTCAAAATAAGGAAAGGTTTGGGTCTAAGCGGCCTTCTTAAAATATTCTGGGGGGATCTGGTCTGGTCCACAACACTTGTACCGAGGGGTTTCTGACTGGCTCCTGTAATTGAAGATTTAGCGGAGGGGCTGGGGATGGTTTGCTGGAGGTTGTGCTGTGAGCTGCCTCAGATATTCAGGGAGACCTGAGGATTTGGTGACCCAACTCTGGATGGAGCATGGGGACTGCAGTTACAGCATCTGGGTCTGCAACATGAACAACAAATGGAGCAGAGGCTGCAGAGAGGGGAAGCTCTGAAACCACAGAGTGAGTGTGTGTGGGGTAAGGGATCTGCTGTATCCACATCGGGTTATCCAGAAACAGCTTCCCAAGCTTCACTTTACCCAGGAGCAGAGTGTGAGGGGCCCTGACTGAACAAGGAGCTGGTCACAGAGCGGTGTCACCTCCTTCAACACGACCTGCAGCTTCACACCCGGGGGAGGGTGGTGCTGCCATTGGCTGTTAGGGTCACTGTTTCATTCAGCTTCTATGATCCAAAACTTTCCAGGCAGGACTAGGTGACATATCCATCATTTCCCAGTGTCTCAACATCAATGTCACCATTCGGTGATGGAGGATATATATGGTTGACGAGGTATATAGATTGTTTCTCCCTCAGCAGGGAGCTGCCGGGTGTATCCAGTTTGTGGGATTCCCGATGGTGTACATGGCATCTGCAGACTCCCCATGTCAATGGGGAGAGGTAGAGGAACTGAAGGAGCTCTCTCTCTCTATTCATGTTACAGTGTACCCAGGCGCAGTACATCATGTTGGTGAATACCCACTATCCTGGCAGCAGTCACGGCCTCTTCATTCAGAAGCAGTCAGCCATTCCCATCGTCATCGGGTCTTCACGTAGAAAGAAATGAATATATCTTGGATAAAGGCGGTCCCCTTGATGCACGTTTCAAAACACCATCCCCACCACCAATCAACCACATCAAAGTATTCCATGTGTTCGGAGAGCAATAGGGTCACTTGGAGTGTCTGGGAGCTGACGATCAGGGATGGATCAAAACCTCCCATGTCTGAACGTGTCTGAGTGAACCCCCCCCCCCCCCCCCCCCCGTACACAGTATCATTAAGTCCTGTAATCCCTCTCCATTTCAGTAACATACTGCCTTCCATTATTCCTGTAAATGGAATGACAGGTTATCTCATCTTAAATGCCACCTGCCCAAACTATTATCTATTGTCTTTAACTCTCTGAATCTATTTGCAGACTCTCCACCCTCTCTTAATAATTTAATCTCTTGCTTATCACAGCGACATAACAATTATTTGAAGAGGTGACAAGTAGGTTAGACCAGGGAAACCCAGTGGATGTGGTCAATCTAGACTTCCAAAAGGCCTTTGCTAAGGTGCCACACGGGAGGCTGCTGTGTAAGTTGAGGGCCCATGGTATTCGAGGTGAGCTACTGGTATGGATTGAGGATTGGCTGTCTGACAGAAGGCAGAGAGTTGGGATAAAAGGTTCTTTTTCAGAATGGCAGCCGGTGACAAGTGGTGTCCCACAGGGTTCAGTGTTGGGGCCGCAGCTGTTCGCATTTTATATTAATGATCTGGATGAAGGGACTGGGGGCATTCTAGCGAAGTTTGCCGATGATACGAAGTTGGGTGGACAGGCAGGCAGTACTGAGGAAGTGGGGAGGCCGTAGAAGGATCTAGACAGTTTGGGAGAGTGGTCCAGGAAATGGCTGATGGAATTCAATGTGAGCAAATGCGAGGTCTCGCACTTTGGAAAAAAGAATACAAGCATGGACTACTTTCTAAACGGTGAGAAAATTCATAAAGCCAAAGTACAAAGGGATCTAGGAGTGCTAGTCGAGGATTCTCTAAAGGTAAACATGCAGGTTGAGTCCGTGATTAAGAAAGCGAATGCAATGTTGTCTTTTATCTGAAGAGGGTTGGAATATAAAAGCACCGTTGTGCTACTGAGACTTTATAAAGCTCTGGTTAGGCCCCATTTAGAGTACTGTGTCCAGTTTTGGTCCCCACACCTCAGGAAGGACATACTGGCACTGGAGCGTGTCCAGCAGAGATTCACATGGATGATCCCTGGAATGGTAGGTCTAACATACAAGGAACGGCTGAGGATCCTGGGATTGTATTCATTAGAGTTTAGAAGGTTAAGGGGAGATCTAATTGAAACTTAGAAGATAATACATGATTTTGAAATGGTGGACGCTAGGAAGTTGTTTCCGTTAGACGAGGAGACTAGGACCCATGGGCACAGCCATAGAATTACAGCGGATCAATTCAGATCAGAAATGCAGAGACATTTCTTCAGCCAGAGAGTGGTGGGCCTGTGGAATTCATTGCCGTGGAGTGGAGTGGAGGCCAGGACGCTAAATGTCTTCAAGGCAGAGATTGACAAATTCTTGATGTCACAAGGAATTAAGGGCTACGGGGAGAATGCGGGTAAGTGGAGTTGAAATGCCCACCAGCCATGATTAACTGGCAGAGTGTACTCGATGGGCCGAATGGTCTTACTTCCACTCCTATTCTTCTGGTCTTATGGTCTTATGGACATCACTAAACTCAGCATCTGTATATCTGCTCCATCCTCCTGATCAGTAATATAGACTGTAAATAGTTGAGAACCCAGCGCTGGTCACTGTGTGACCCTGCTGGTTACGTTCTCTCTTACTGATTTATCCTGAGTGCCTGCTTCCTATATGATACCCAGTCCTACCCTATTCCTAGGCAACACAGTCGAAGAGTTGAATAAGAACAAGGACCATCTGTGAGGTACCCAACCCCTCGATGAGGCTGATGGCAACGCGGCCTCTGTTCCACTTTCCTGCCACCTCTCCATCCTAAAACTCTAATCTCTTGTTGTAGATTGGGCCACATGAAAAAAAAATCCACTCCACATCTATACATTCAATTACTTTTAGCATTTCACAGACCTCAACGAGATCACCTTTCATTCTTATAAACTCCAGACTATAGGCCTAAACTGCTCAATTAATCTTCATAAGACAAACACTTCAAATATGGAATCAATCTGATGAACTTCTTCTAATTGCCTCCAATGGAAATACCTCATTCTGCAGGACACCCAAACTGTACTCCAGTTGCATCCTCACAAATGCCTTGCATAGCTGCACCAACACTCCCTACCTTTCTACTGTATCCTTTTATAAATAAACACTGAAATTGTGCTTGCATTTCTCATTACTTGCAGTACCTGCAGGCAGGTTTTCTGTGAGATGCAAGCAGACACCCAGATCCCCCTGCACCTAAACACTTTGAACTTTCTCCCCATTTAGATAATAATTTGTCTTTCTATCACACTGGCCAACTTGAATAGCCCCATATTTATTCACTTCAATTTTCCTTGCCAAATGTTGGTCCGTTCACCCAACCAATCCATATAGTTTTAAAATCTCTTGCATCATCATTCCGAAGTAATTTCCCACCGATGTTCGTGTCATCTGAAAATGTGGCATTATATTTTCTCTCCCATCAACCGAGTACAGTAATACCATCGATTGCAAATGCTTGAGGCATGAGAACTGAAATCAATGGCACAAACTGCATTTGCCAAAAGAAAATGACACATTTAATCCACCTGACTATATTTTGTTGGATAACCAATCCTCCATCCAAGCTAATAAATTACTCCTAAACCCATGTTGTCTGATCTTACCACTTACTCTTTGGAGAAGCGACACATCCGATGCCTTCAGCAAGACCAGATATGTTCCATCTCCAGGATTCCCACTATCCACCTTGTTTGTGACACCTTCAAATAACTCAAGCAAACAATTCAAATACGATTTAGCCTTCGTAAAACCATGTTGACTCTGACGAATTGTGGTTTGAGTTTGCAAATGTCCTGGACAATGGACTCTAAAAATTTGCCTTAAATTACAATAGTTTATTGTTACAATTTAGCCCCTGATGTATACCAATATTATAAGTTCTTCCCTTTCGAAAGCCTTCACGTTTTCTTTGAATTCCTGTTTAATGGGCACAAGACTTTAAGAGATCAGCTCCAATTGCTGAGTAAGAGCCATGTGTGGCTGAATGGGCTCATCATCCTGCTGGTGTACAAACTCGATGGGCTGACGTCTTTCTGGTGTTCCCATGTTGCCATTTCCAAGGCCAGAATGACATCTTCCTGTTGACGCTTTGGAGGATTGGGAGATTATGGAATCTTCCTGTTGCTGTGTAACATTTTGAGGGACTGATGGGTCTTCTCATACTTCTCCATAACAGGTGGAGATACTGAACGGTCTCCTCATGTATCCTGGAGATGGGACCGAGGGATTGATTGGTCTTCTCTTCTCCCATACAACAGACACGTGTCTAAATTACCTCTTCCTTTCTCATGAAAGAAATCTCAGATAGTTTTTATCCTTATCCAATTCCCTTGCAATAGGCTCGGTGGGTTTGAATGGCCTCCTGTTATCCCAGTGTAACAATCTCCAGTCACTATGTGACCTCTTCCAGTTCCTATGTTACATATTTAAGGAGGCTGAATGGACTGATCCTGTTGCTGTTTAACAGGATACTGGTGCAGCATGGTCTACTCTGGGTCAGTGTTATAGGTTCGAGTGGCTGATTGGCCTCCTTCTGTAAATGTATATCAAGCTCCAGGGGCTGAATAGCCTCGTCCTGTTTTGGTGTAACAGGGTCGAAGGCCTGAATATCCTCCTGATGTTCCTGTGTAACACACTGGAGAACGGAATGGATTCCTCACTATCTGTGTAATTCACTTCATTTGTTAACTCCTTCTGTCATCTATGTTCAAATAAGTTCATCTTTAATTTTGTAAACTCCAATGGCTACTGGGTCAACCCGATCATCCTATCGTTATAAGCTAGCACCTTCATTGCAGGAATCAGTTGAGGGAACCATCTCTGAGCTGCTTCCAATATAACAACATCCTTTCTTCATAGAAGAGGCTAAATCTGTACATACTACTCCAGATGTGATCTCACTGTACAGCAGCATCAACACTTTACCAGCCTGCTGTAAAGTTCAGTCCCAGGTTAGAGCAGTCTCAGCTCTCTGGGGGAATACAGAGCATTGTTGGAAGATCATTGTCCTTCTCTACTCCATCGGTATAACGGGAGTTCAGGAGAAATTAAAGTTTGAGAAGATCATAAATGATGTGAGAGATGTCTGCCCGTTAATCTCCCCAGAGCCCACGTCGCTCAGATTCCACAGAATCTAGTCAGGTGGAGCGCAAAAACAGCAAGGAGGAGCAACATTGATGGGAGTTATATATCAAAGTGAAAGCTGCAATACAAATGCTGGGCGTGTTATAAACAGGAAATGAGATATACACATTGGTGGGTACTGCAGTAATAATGTACTGTTTAAATTATATCTAAACTGTGTTAACCCAATTGAATGCTGATGCTGGGAAAATGGATTTCATGAGCATGTGTGAGATGGTTTGCGTTAACATTATGTCGAGCACTGAGCTCAAGATCAGGTTATTTAGGAATTGGTGTTGAGTGATCAGAAGAGCTAATTGAAACTTTTGCTGTAAAGGACCTTTTGGGAACAGTGACCACAATGCATTGGTTTTCTTTTATGCTGTTTGAGTACACGGCAGTTTTTTTTTATTTGAAGTAACCGTTATAAATCTGAGTCATGCAAGCAATGAAAGTGTGAGGAGAAAGTGGGGACTACAAATGCTGGAGATCAGAGTCGAAGAGTGTGGTGCTGGAAAATCACAGTCAGGCAGCACCTTAAGAGCAGATAAATCGATCTTTCAGGCATAAGCCCTTTATCAGGAATGAAGCTTATGGGCCAAAGGGGCTGAGAGATAAATGAGAAGGGGGTGCGGCAGGGGGGAGGTAGCTGGGATTGTGATAGGTAGATGAAGGTGGGGTTGAAAGTGATAGGTGACGAAGGGAGACAGAACGCCTCACCTACTGCATCCACTAAACCCAATGTGGTTTTCTCTACATTGGCGAGGCAGGAGGTCAACTTGTATATTATTTCAGAGAACATCTCTGGGACAGCCATATTGTACAATTCCATCGCCTTGTGGCTGAGCACTTTAACTCCCCTTCCCACTCTACGAAGGACATGAGGGTCCTGGACCTGCTCCATCACCAAACCCGAGCCACCAGAAGCCTGGAGGAAGAAAGCCTCCTCTCTGCCTTGGGACCCTCCAACCACAGGGGGTGATAGTGGATTCCACCATTTCCCCTAATCCCACCTTTTCCCACTCCAACCTTCAAAGTCAGCACAGCCGTTTTGAATGTTCCTATGTGTCCACCTTCCTTCCTATCAATCTGGTCCACCCTCCGCTCTGACTATCACTTTCAACCCCACCTTCATCTCCCTATTAGATGAAAGGAGGCAGCTTAGAAAAATGCCAAGTGCTGCAGTAAGACCAGTGGATTCAGAGAAATGTAGGACCCTGCAAAGGATGACCAAGAAACTGAGAAGAAAATCAAAAAGAGAAAAAGCGTGCAAACGAAAGAAAAACATAAAGACTGCTAAAAAGCGTCTATCAATGTATGAAAAAAAGTAAAAACAAGGTGAAATGTGGAGCAGTTGGTGTGCGTTCAGGATAATTTATTGCAGAGAACAGAGAAATCGCAGGAAAAAGAAACAGTTTCTTTGTGTCCAACTTCATGGAAGAATGTCCAGTAATTCTTCCAGAAATACCAAGTGACAATGGGACTTGTGTAAGTAAAGCCTAAGATCATTCTTATCAATGTTGAGGTCATCTTTGAAAAGAAAGCTGGATTGAGTATTTATTAATTTGACAGACGAGATGCACATCATACAAGAATTTTAGAAGAAGCAGCAATAGACATGTTGATTGCATCGTGGATTGTCACTTTATTTTCCGACACATTCCCGAAAGTCATTTAGCCAATCTGGATAAGGCAAAGGTTATAAATATTATCCAACAGTTGAAGAAAGGATGAATTTGGAGAATGGTGAACTACAGACCAGTTATCTTGTCATCCGCAGTCAGGTATCTGTTGGACTCGATAACAAAGAACATGCTACTCGATATTTAGAAGGTAATAACATAACTGGGGAGTGTGAGAATGTACCGGTGAAAGGAAAACCAGAAGTGACAAACATTGTTTTGGAATGGTTTGAAGATGATTCTTGTGGACATAGGCAATGAAGAACCATTGGATAACGTGTAGTTGGATATTCATGAGCTTTTTCTGAAGAACTCACACTGTAAGTTCATAAGAAAAGTTAAACCGAGAGGTATTGGGAAGAACATATGCAAATGGGAAAGTAAAAATGAGGTTTACATTCATGTGAATGTAATTGGAAGATAGAGGATGTCGTGCACCAGTTGCATCGAGCGTTGGTGAGACTAAACTTAGAGTTTTGTGTATCGTTCGGAGTCCCAATCTCAAAAAGAATATATTGACTACAGAGGAACTGCAAAAGGTATTATCCAGATTAATCCGTAAAATGGCAAGATTGTCTGACTGGGAACCTCAGACTGTAATCTCGAGTTTCAAAACATGACAGTTGATTGTCGTACATCTTAGAAACATCGAAAGGGCTGAATAACAGAGGGACATGGAGAAGTACAAGTCGGCGGGATAAGGGAGAATCCCACGATATTCTCCACGGACAAGTCGAACAGAATAATCAGCAAACAGTTAGTGTCCATGAGAAACCAAAGGGGCAATCTGTGTGTCAAGCTGGAGAACATTGATGGATTGTTACATGAGACCTTCACATCTATTTTACTTGGGAGAAGGAGGAGGCAGGTACAGAATTCAAGAAGATGGACTGGGAAGCTCTTGAACAGATTGATGTAAAATACGAGCAGGGATTTGAGGTTTTGTTCTGTACAAATTTGGACCAATTTCCATGTCTGAATGAGTTGTATTACAGGCGGCTGTTGGGGTCAAATGAGGAAAGATCCTGACTGAATATTTTAATTAGAATCTGACTATAGGGGAGGTGCTGGAGAACTGGAGAACTGCTAATACAATTCCACTTCACAGTAAGGGAGGGAGAGATGGACCAGGGAACTATAGACGAGCGAGTATTAGATCACTGTTAAGGAAACTACTGGATAAAATAGGGAGGGAGAAAATCGAACTCCAATCAGAGTTGCAAGGTTTGATCAGGGATAATAATCATGACTTTATCAGGAGGAAGTCACATCCAATGGATTTGATTGAATAAGTTTGAGGAGGTAGATTATTTAGTTTTGTAGGAAGGCCTTTGACAAATTTCCACCTGGGAAACTGAAAAATAAAGTAAAATCTCACAGTATGATGGATAACTTGGCAAGTTACAACAAAAATTGTCTTAGTAGCAGGCGACAGCGGGTGGTGGGAGAAGGCTGTTTGTGTGACTGGAGACCAGTGTCCCGTGGTGTACCACAGAGATCAGTGCTGTGCCCCTTATTGTTTGTGTTACTCATAACAAAATATAGATCTGAATGTGGAGGGGGGCTAGGTGGAGAGTGGGGAAGGTGTAATAAGTAAGTATATGTTTGACATAAAGATTGGCTGGGTGGTTCGCAGTGAGGAGGAAGGTCTTAAGTTTACAGGGAGATGCAGATGGAATGGTCAGATGGGCAGATCAATGGCAGATGGAATGTAACCCTGATAAATATGAGGTGATGCACTTTGGGAGATGGAACCAGGCAGTGGAGGACTCAATGAATGGCAGCACACTGGGAACACATTCCTCAATTTGACTGGACAGGTTAATGCTTAAAAAATTGTTGCTGGAAAAGCGCAGCAGGTCAGGCAGCATTAAAGAAACAGGAAAATCGATGTTTCGGGCAGATTCCTGTAGAAGGCTTATGCCCGAAATGTTGATTCTGCTGCTCCTTTGATGCTGCGCTTTTCCAGCAACACATTTTTTAAGCTCTGATCTCCAGCATCTGCATTCCTCACTTTCTCCTGGACAGGTTAATGGACTAGTTAAGAATTGTACCTTGGGTGTAGCGTTTCCTAATCAGGGTGTAGATTATAAGAGCATTACAGGGCTTTGGTTCGGCCAAAATGGAGTACTGTATGTAGTTCCGGGAACCACATTCCAGGAAAGATGTGATTGTACTAGAGAGGGTGCAATGGTAATTCACCAGGATGTTCCGTGGGATAGAGCATATCAGCTATGGAAATAGGCTGGATAAGCTCGGGTTGTTTACTTTGGAGCAGAGAAAGCTGAGAGGTCAGTGATTCAGAAGGATAAGATGAGAAGCGACACGGACAGGGTGGATAGGCAGCAGCTGTTCCTTTTAGTCAGAGGGTCAAGTGCAAAGGAGCACACTTTTAAATTGTGGGCGGCATGGTGACACAGTGGTTAGCACTGCTGCCTCAAGCGACTGACTGTGTGGAGTTTGCACATTCTCCCCGTGTCTGCGTGGGTTTCCTCCCACAGTCTAAAGATGTGCAGGTCAGGTGAATTGTCCATGCTGAATTGCCCGTAGTGTTAGGTTAGGGGTATAGGTGGGTTGCGCTTCGGCGGGTCGGTGTGGACTTGTTGGGCCGAAGGGCCTGTTTCCACACTGTAATGTAATCTAAAGTGAAGAGTTTGAGGTTCAGCGATGATTTAAACATTTTTTCACTTCGAGGTCTGGGGTTCGGGGATTACTTCCTGAGAGGGGAATGATCACCTCACAATCGTTAAAAAGTACTTGGACGAGCAATTGGAAGTGTCATAACATTCCAGGCCTGCTGTAGGAAAGTGGGACGAGTATAGATCGTGCTGTATTTCTGTTGGCACAGAGTCTATGCCCCTGTGAGTGTATGGTGTGGATGGTCAATTATTGAGCAGTTTAAGGCAGGAATTGATGGATTTCTGAAGAGTTATATTCATAAGGGTTATAAGAGTGAACTGTATTAGCTTGTTAAATTATGTCAATGCGAGAAATATGAGAAAACAAGTGCAGCTTCCTGACAGTTTGAAACCAGTGAATGGAAAATGGGGAACAGGGAATTGGGAAAACTATGAAGACATTACTTCAGTTCTGTCTTCACAAAACTTTCCAACAATACAAGGAAAACCGAGTCTGGTGTGGGAAAATGGTAGAGTACATGGAATAATAACATAGTAAGTAAATGGTTTAGCAGAAATTATTGTTGCTGGAAGTAATGGTCATAGACAACACCAACATACATTTATGAAGTGGGAATTATGTTTGTGAAACAGACTGGGAGACAAATGAAAGAGAAGCAATGGATATAAAACATTTTGATTTTTAGAAAAATGTTGGTAATGCTCCAAGCCCAATTTGCAACATCAAATCTGAGTGGATTGGGGCTAATATATGGACATGTTTCTAGAATGGGACAGCTGGCAGGAAACAGTGAATCGAAATAAACAGACTCGACAAGTAATAGCCTGACATTGTCTGAAAGGTATGATTCTGTGAGTATGACTATGTCCCAGACTCCCCATTACCTTCCCCAGATATCTCCTGTCTCATCAGCAGGATGGACACAGCAGAAGTGGCGGCACAGTGGGATACAGTTGGAAGGGAATTGCTCTTGGAGTCCTCAACAGTGACTCTATATCCCATGAAGTCTCATGACATTAGTTTGCACATGGGAAAGGAAGCCTCCTGCTGATTACCATGTACCAGCCTCTCTCAACTGATGACTCAGTACTCCTCCATGCTGACCAATACTTGGAGGAATCACTGAGGATAGCACGTATGCAGGATGTATTCTGGGTGGGAGATTTCAATGTTCACCACCAACAGTATCTCAGCTACAGCAATACTGATCGAGCTGGCCGGGTCCTAAAGGATATAACTGGCGGCAGGTAGTGAAGGAACCAACAAGAGGAAAATACATACTTCACCACAGCCTTATTAATCTGCCAGTTGCAGAAGTATCTGTCCATGACAGTATCGGTAAGAGTGACCACCGCATAGTCATTGTGGAGATAAAGTCACACCTTCATATTGAGAATAGCCTCAACCATTGTGGGTGGTACTAAACGGTGCTAAATAGGACAGACTTCGATCAGATCTAGCAGCTCAAATCTGGATGTCCATAAGGTGTTGTGGGTCATCAATAGCAGTGGAATTGTACTCCCGCATAACCTCATGGCCCGGCATATCCCCCTCGCACCAATTACCATCAATCCAGAGGATCAAGCTTGGTTCAGTGGAGTGTGCAGGACGGCAGGAGCAGCACCAGGCATACCTGACAATGAGGTGTCAGCCTGGTGAAGCCACCAAACAGGACTACTTGTGCGCCAAACAGCATAAGCAGGAAGTGATAGACAGAGCTAAGAGATCCCACAAGCAACGGTTCAGGTCTAAGCTCTGCAGTCTTTCCACATCTAGTCCAGAAACATTGGGAACAATTAAACAATTCACTGGAGGCAGAGATTCCACAAATAACCCCTTCCTCCATGATGAAAGAGCCCAGCACTTCAGTGTATAAGATAAGGCTGATGCATTCGCAACAATCTTCAGTCAGAAATGCTGAGTGGATGATCCTCCAGTTGTCCACAGCGATTCAGTTACCAGTCATCAGCCAATTTGATTCAGTCCACGCGATATCCAGAAATGATTGGAGATACTGGATACTCCATAGGGTCCATAATCTGACAACGTTCTGGCAATAGTACTGAAAACTTGTGCTCCAGAACTTGCCACTCCCCTCGCCAAACTGTTTCAATACAGTTACAACAATGGCTTTCCCCGATTATGTAGAAAATTACCAAAATATCTCCTGTATATAAAAAGCAAAACAAATCCAATACGGCCAATTACCACTCCATCAGTCTATTCTCGATCATCAGTAAAGTGGTGGAAGGACTTAGTGCTTTTAAGCAGCACCTGCTCAGCAATAACCTGGTCAATGACGCCGGGTTTGGGCTCCAGCAGGGCCACTCAGCTCCTGACCTCATTACCGTGGTTCAAACATGGACAAACGAGCTTAATTACAGAGGTGGGGTGATAGTGACAGCCCTTTAAGTCAAGGCTGCCTTCTACCAAGTGTAATATCAAGGGGCCTTAACAAAACTGGAATCAATGGGTATCAGAGGCAAACTCCCCGCTGGTTAGAATCGTATCTGACACGTAGGAAGATGGTCATGGTTGATAAAGGTCAGTCAACTCAGCTCCAAGTCTGCAGGAGCCCCTGGAGCAGTGGCCGAAAACTTCTTCAGGGCTGCTTCATCAATGACCTTCCTTCCATTTTAAGGTCAGAAGTGGGGATGTTCGCCAATGATTGTACAATGTTCTGCAACATTTGTGGCTCCTCAGATACTGAAGCAGTCCATGTTCAATTACGACAAGATCTGGACAGTATCCAGGCTGACAAATGGCAAGTAATATTCAGGCCACACAAATACTAGACCATGACCATCACCAATAAAATACAATCTAACCTGCCCCTTGGTATTCAATGGTGTTACTATCACTGAATCCCCCAGAATCAAAGTCCTGGTGGGTAATCATTTCTCAGAAACTCACTGGTCTCACCACATAAACACAATAACTACAAGAGCAAGTCAGGAGCTAGGAATACTGTGGCGAGTAACTCACATCCTGATTTCCAAAAGTCTGTCCTTCATCTACAATGCATAAGTCAGAAGTGTGATAGAAGACTCCCAATTTGCTTTGATGAGTGAAGCCCCAACAACACTCAAGAAGCTTTATACCATCCAGGACAAAGCAACCAGTTTGATTGTCCCTACATCCACAATGCTCCACCATCAACGCTCAGCAGCAGCAGCAGTGTTTTACTATCTATATGCTGCAGTGAAATGATTCATCAAAGATCCTCAGAGACCATCTTCCCAACACACGACCACGTCTATCTAGTAGGACAAGGGCTGCAGATGTATGGAAGTACTATCATCTTTAGGTTCCCTCCAAGCCATTCACCATCCTGACTTGGAAATATATCACTGCTCCTTCATAGTCGCTGGGTCGGAATCCCGGAATTCCCTCCCTAATGGCATTGGAGGTCAACAGCAGCAGGTGGACTGCAGCGTTCAACAAGGCAGCTCACCACCACCTTCTCAAGGGCATCTAGGGTCAGGTAATAAATGTTGGCCCAGCCAGTCACACCCAGATTCATGAAATAAATAAATAGAAATGAACAGAGGACGGTTGCTGAGGTGTCGCAGGGATCGGTGCTTGGGGCCCAGCTGTTCACAATACCCATTAAACATTGGGTTGCTGGAATCAGATACAATATATCCCAGCCTGCCGACAGCACTAACGGATGTGGGATTGTGAGTGGGTGAGGAGGATGTAAAAAAGCACCGAGAAGACTAAGACAAGTGGAGTGAATGGGTAAATACGTGACAGAGGGAGAACAATGTGGATAGAGGTGACGGTGTGCCCTTTGGTGGAAACGATAAATTGGCAGCCGACCATTTGAAAGGGATTGATTGAAACATGTTGATCTACAAAGGGACGTATGCTCCTTTTTGTTGTTTCCTTCTGCATAAACCTCTGAGGCCCCTGCAGCGCAGTGAGTCCTGTAACCAGAAGTCAATACTGGGCATGGCATTGGCACGCTGCCCAGTGTATATACAATCAGCAAGTAGGGAGCTATAACATTGAAAAGGATCTGGATCTCCTTGTACACCAGTCACTGAAAGCAATATTGCAGGAAAGAAAGCAGGAAAGAAGATAAATGGTGTGCTGACCTTCATTTCAGGGGGTTGTGAGTCCAGGAGAAATGGTGTCTTACTGTAGCTGTACAGGGCCTTGGGGAGACATCATCACAAACATTGTGCAGTATTGTGGACAGTTCTCATCTCCATACCTAATAAAGGACAAACCTGACATTGACAGAGAGCAGTGAAGGATGACCAGACTGATATCTGGGATGGCGAGCTTGTTGTGGGAGCAGGGTTTGTGGTGACTGAGCCAGTATTCCATGGGGTTTGGGAAAATGAGTGGAGAAATCAGTGAAATATACAAAAGTCTGACAGGGTGAGACAGATTGGAAGCAGGGACTATAATTCCCCTGGCTGGTACAGGCAGGTCACTCTGCATTGAGATGAGAATAAATGCATGTACTCACTGACTGGGGAACCTGGGGAATTCACTCGCACCTGGAAACCGAGACACTGATTATAAATAAGGATTTAGAGACAGTTAGGGGATGGTGGGAGAGCAGGAGCACGGTGTGGAAATGAAGGGCCAACCATCATTTCATTGAATGGGTTGCAAACTCGATGGACCAAACGTACTATTGCACCGCCTATTTTATAGCTCCCCAAGGTTACTCATATTAACGGATATGTATATCGTGTGGGGTAAGTGCATTGCGGAGATTTTTTTCATGAACTAGAATGGGGAGGCTCAAAGTGTTGTATGATCTACTCCTTTCCCGCTGTTTCTGTGCAGTCTGTGGGAAAGCTCGGTAAATGTTGTCACAAGCTCTCAGATGTTAGGAAGGAGGAATCTGCAGGGTCGACAGGACTGTGTTCCCATTCCCTTTTCCGACACTGATGCTGAGGCCGGGTGTTCTGTCCGGTTTCATCCTTTCAGACCTCGGAGTAGTTTGATACAAATGAGTGCCTTTATTGGCCGTTTCAGAGACCATTGAAATGTTTATCACATGCCAGGCTCTTTGGAGTCAGTTTTAGGCCAGCCCAGGAAATCACGGGAGATTCACTTCCTAAAAGTACATTGGAGAAGGAAATTCTGTATCCATATTGGCTTCAAGGTCACTGTTACTGACACCAGATTTTAGATCTCGATATTTTATTAATTGCTTTTAACTTCCACCCGCTGCCAGAGAATTAGCCTGGTCTGGATTAATAATCCAGTGACATTTCCACAGCACCATATCCACATGGGGATCTATCGGAAACCACACTGAACGGGTTACTTCTGTGCTGCTTGACACTCTGTCAAAAAGAACTCCCACCAATTTGGCTGTTATGATGGGACTGAGGGGTTAGTAATTGGTCAGTTTGTAATATTTCCCGTCTTAGTGGACAGGACACAGCTGAATAATTTTCCACATTGCCAGGGAGATGTCAGGTTTGGAGCTGGAATGAAACAGCTCCCCGAGGGACACGGCTTGTTATACAGCACAAGTCTTCAGTCCCATTGCAGGAATGGGGTCAGGACCCATTGTCTGTGTCGTATCTACTGTGTTCAGCTGTTTCTTCATGTCACGGGCAGCGAATCAAATTGGCTGAATACTGCCATCTGTGATTTTGTTGGCATCATGATGAGGGTGAGGTGTATCATCGACTCAACACTTCTGGCAGAGGATGGTGCAGATAAAACATCCTTCTCTTTTACACTTCCATTATTTAGGAAGGGGATGTTTGTGGAACCCTCTCCTTCAGTCATTTGTTTAATTATCCATCACCATTTATGACTGACTGTGGCAGAACTGCTGGGCTTTGTTCAGATCTGTTGGTCAAGTCCCGTAACTTTAATGAGTTAGCATCAGGTTAAGGTTCATGTGATTCTGACTCTGACATGTTCACCCACACTCGTCACTGAGCCATAGATGGTGTTGATGGTAATGACAGACTGAGATGTCATCCTGGCAAAAAGTTACAGGTTGTGGTTGAATGCAGGTCTGCTTCTCCTGCTGCTGTGGTCTACAGCACTACATAAATACGCAGTTTCGAGTTGCAATATCTGCAATGCAATGCTGCTGTCTGTTCCCCAATTCTCAGAGACCCATTCACCCATCAGCCCTGCACTCAGTGACCTAACCTGGTTTCTGATGTGGAAATACTTCCATTTTCAAACTCTCATTATGCTGAGGGTCTGTCTCCCCGGGTCTTATTTCCAATCTGACACATTCCACAAAAACATTTAACTGATCTTAAATTAAATGTTCAATTCAAATGTTTAATTAAGCTGAATCTTTTCCCTTGCGAAATACCATCTTCTGTGTTTAAAGTGAATGTGCTTCCTCCGTTTCCCTCCTTGACCATGATTAAGAGTTCTGTAGACAATAGACCATAGGTGCAGGAGTAGGCCATTCTGCCCTTCGAGCCTGCACCACCATTCAATATGATCATGGCTGATCATCCTTAATCAGTATTCTGTTCCTGCCTTATTTCCATAACCCTTGATTCCACTATCCCTAAGATCTCTATCCAACTCTTTCTTAAATGAATCTGGAGACTAGGCCGCCACTGCCCTCTGGGGCAGAGCATTTCACACAGCCACCACTCTCTGGGTGAAGACGTTTCTCCTCATCTCTGTCCTAAATGGTCTACCCCATATTTTTAAGCTGTGTCCTGCCTCCAGAGTGTCCAATCCTTTAATAATCTTACATGTCTCAATCAGATCCCCTCTCAGTCTTCTAAACTCAAGAGTATACACGCCCAGTCGCTCTAGTATTTCAGCATAAGGTAGTCCCGCATTCCAGGAATTGACCTTGTGAACCCAAGCTGCACTCCCTCAATAGCCAGAATGTATTTCCTCAAATTTGGAGACCAGAACTGCACACAATACTCCAGGTGTGGTCTCACCAGGGCCCTGTACAGCTGCAGAAGAACCTCTTTGCTTTTATACTCAATCCCTCTTGTTATGAAGGCCAGCAATGTATTAGCCGTCTTTACTCCCTGCTGTACCTCCATGCTTACCTTCATTGATTGGTGTGCAAGAACACCCAGGTCTTTTTGTACTGCCCCTTTACCTAAATTGATTCCATTGAGGTAGTAGTCTGCCTTCCTGTTCTTGCCACCAAGTGGATAACCATACATTTATCCAAATTAAACTGCATCTGCCATGCATCTGCCCACTCAACTAACCTGTTCAGGTCACCCTGTAATCTCCTAACATCCTCCTCACATTTCACCCTGCCACCCAGCGTAGTATCATCAGCAAATTTGCTAATGTTATTACTAATACCATCTTCTATATCATTAATATATATTGTAAAAAGCTGCGATCCCAGCACTGAACCCTGCGATACCCACTGGTCACTGCCTGCCATTCCAAAATAGAGCTGTTTATCACTACTCTTTGTTTCCTGTCAGTCAACCAACTTTCAGTCCAAGTTAGTACTTTACCCCCAATACCATGCGCCCTAATTTTGCTCACTAACCTCCTATGTGGGACTTCATCAAAACCTTTCTGAAAGTCCAGGTACACTACATCTACTGGATCTCCCTCGTCCATCTTCAGAGTTACATCCACAAAAATATCCAGAAGATTAGTCAAGCATGATTTCCCCTTCATAAATCCATGCTGACTCTGACCTATCCTGTTACTACTATCCAGATGTGTCGTAATTTCATCCTTTATAATCGATTCCAGCATCTTTCCCACCACTGATGTCAGACTAACTGGTTTATAATTTCCTGCTTTCTCTCTCCCACCTTTCTTAAAAAGTGGTCCAACATTAGTCACCCTTCAATCCACAGGAACTGATCCCGAATCTATCGAACTCTGGAAAACAATTACCAACGCATCCACGATTTCTCGAGCCACCTCCTTCAGTACCCGGGTTCTAGACCATCAGGCCCCGGGGACTTATCAACCTTCAGACCTTACAGTCTCTCCAACACCAATTCCTGGCAAATATAAATTCCCTTCAGTTCAGGTCCTTCAGCCACTGTTACCTCAGGGATTGTTTGTGTCTTGCCCAGTGAACACAGTTCTGAAGTACCAATTCAATTCTTCTGCCATTTCTTTGTTCCCCGTAATATATTCCCCTGTTTCTGTCTTCAATGGCCCAATTTTAGTCTTAACCATTTTGTTTTTTGCCTTTCACATACCTAAAAAAGCTTTTACTATCCTCCTTTATATTTTTGGCCAGTTAACTTCGTACCTCATTTTTTTTTCTCTGCATTTTACCTTCTTAGTAATCCTCTGTTGTTCTTTAAAAGCTTCCCAGTCCTCAGTTTTCCCACTTATCTTTGCTGTGTTATACTTTTTCTGTTTTAACTTTATATGTTTCTTAACTTCCCTCGTCAGCCACGGCCACCCATCATTCCTCCTAGGATCTTTCTTCCTTTTTGGAATGAACTGATCCTGCATCTTCTGCATTTTCCACTGAAGTATCTGCCATTGTTCCTCCACTGTCATCCCTGCTAAGGTATTGCACCATTGAACTTTGGTCAGCTCCTCCCTCATAGCTCCATTATTCCCTTTATTCAACAGAAATATTGTCACTTCCGATTGTACCCTCTCCCTCTCAAATTGCAGATTGAAACTTATTGGATTATGGTCACTACTTCCCAATGGCTCCTTCACTTCGAGGTCCCTGATCAATTCTGGTTCGTTGCACAATACCAGATCCAGCATTGCCTTCTCCCTGGTCGGCTCCAGCACCAGCTGGTATGGTCGGTGTAATAACCTCACTGAAGGTCTTGCCCAGAAAGATATCGTTCTCTCGGATGAGCCTAAGGTCCTCGAGTTCTTTCATCAGTGCTGCAACATACTCGGTCAGTAGCTGAACGTGCACACACTTTCCACACATATACGAGCCAGACACACCAGAGTCGTTGACCTCCCACATCAAGCACGTAGCGCACTGAATCAGCTGGGCAGTCATGTCTTCACCCTCTTCAACTGTGGTGTAATCACTTCACTCAACCTCCTTGTCAAAGACTTCTGAGCAAAAGCCTCACTCTTCACTCCACAGGAACTTCCTTGGACCCTGTAGTGTCAGTGATGCAAGTCTTATGTAGTTTCAGAGCCAAGGAATTCGCTGGATTCCCAATCATCTTCACCACATTGTATGTTTTCTCATTTGGTCTGAGGCCTTATCACTCACACTGCCTTGTCCTCCCATGAGTATGTTTCATCTTCTTGGGGTTGCATTTCTGGTATTATCTTCCGACGTATCCCCAGAAACTCCTGCCCTTGCTGCTCCATGGCCTTTCCTGCTCAGCTCCCCTTCCAATTAACTCTGGCCAACTCCTCTCGCATGTCTTTGTAGTTACATTGCTTAATTATAACCACATTACATCTTGAAGAGAACATTAGATATAAACTGGAAGGAGGAGTTTTGAGAGATGGGCCACGAAGAATAATTGATGGATTTCTTACCAAGATGCAAAGGGAGAACGAGAGAGAGGATATAGATATGGAGATGTGGAAAATGAGAAAACGATATTATCGAAAGAAGTAGATGTATATCCCTCAATGCTTGGCAATGCCTGTGTGTTGTGGTCCTTTGTTAGTGCACGTACAATAGAGTAATATGTTCAAATGCTGGGTCTGATGCCAGAACCTTTCCTCCAATAATATGTCAGACACTAACTTTGGAAAGAACCCAGCCGGCCAATATATTGAATTCCCGGTAGAAAGGGGATTAACGAAAATAAATTGGGACACGAGAAGCAAGAATTTATAACACACATCCTGATAAGAATGAGACTAGAGTTGGGAATATCAGAAAAGGGGGAACGTTGTGAGAAAAGGAAGTTATCACTTCAGATGAGGATCAAATAATGTTTTAATGCTTTATAAATTGTATACATCATGTGCATCATTTTTCATTAACTGTGTCTCCGTTGTTCATTCAGAATGTGTTGTACACATATGAACAATGTTATTTATCTGAACACACACTGATTAAACAGTGTATATAAAATCATTTTTCCACCATTTCAAACTGTCCTGTTGTCGTGCTAGCAGGACATATGAACACCAGCTGGCCATCAAAAGACATGACCCAAAATCACAAAGAAGGACACCACGTTGACTGTGACAACACACACTTCCTAGGACAAATCCACGCACGAAACTTCTGAGAGGCATGACATTCTCGCCAGAAGTACATCAATAAATATATCAATTTAGGACCTGTCTACCTTCTCTTGAAAAAAACTGGAAAAAACATCATGCACCTTAAGAAACCAAGACATCTAAATAGAAAGACAGGACATACCAACAGTGCGTCACCAGAGACTCTTCCTGATGATGTTACCTAGTCATGGTGACGAAACATCTGAAAACAGACCTTCAAGCTCAGCGAGCTCACTTCCATACTTGTAAATGGCTATCTTTCTCTTAATCGTGGAATTTGGGACTTCTCTGACAGTCATCTATTAACAGATTACGAGGCGAGGTCAGCTTTTCTGGGTGGGTGGTTTTAATTAACAGAGGGGTTAGACATCGACATCATAACGGTTTGAGGGCTTGTCGTATGGGATTTGAACAGATTTGGGGTACAAAAGGTCCCAGCAGATTCCATCACTTGGCAGTTAGTGACCTAGATCTTCAAATAAAACAGCTGAGAAATTTCATTTAATTTTGTTTCCTTGTGGTTGGTTAATTTAAAAGAAATGGATTTTAACATTACTAAAGAGGTTCTGAGGTTTGAAGACGATTCACAAGTTTTCCGACAATGTTTAGAAAGACAAAGGAAGGGCATACTTTTAGAATTAACATGTAGATTAGAATTGGGTTTCACCAGGGACAAAAGGAAAGCTGTCACCATAATGGAGTTGGTCAAGTACTTTGGTGTATCAGAGAAGCAGGAAACTGCAGTCGAGTTAGAAAAAACTTAAATTGCAAGTGGGGCAATTGGAGTTAGAAGGTAAAGAGAGACAGACGGAGAGAGAGAAGATAGAGAAAGAGAAAGAGAGAAAAAAAGAAGAGAGGGAGAATTTGAAATTCAGAAGTTTGGAATTAGATGAAAAAGTTAAATTAGCAGGATGAAGATGAAGGGAGAACGTCGGGATGTATACAACTAAGTTAATACATTGCCATATTTTGGTGAGAAAAATGCCAAAAACTTTTTTTATTTCATTTGCAAAATTGGCTCGGCAGATGGTGTGTCCAGTGAACCTCTGGGTCATGCTAGTTCAGACTAAGATGGTGGCACAGGTTGAGAGGTATGTGTAGTTCTGTCACATGCGGGAGCAATAGATTACGCAGATGTCAAACGGGCTGTTTTGAGTGCTTATGAATTGGTGATAGAAGAAATATAGAGACGGAACCAGGTCAGACTTATAATGAGTTTGAAAGAATTAATCACAACCATTTTGATAAATGGGTGCAGGCCTTAAAAATAGATAAGACCTGTGAGGCCCGATGGGAGATTATTCTGCTGGACGAGTTTAAGGACTCACTTCCAGAGACGTAAGATTTCATGTGAATGAACAGGAAGTTCAAGAAGTGAGAAGCGCAGCAGAAATGGCAGTTAAGTATGCATTGGTGCATGAGATGAAATTTAGCTTCTGGGAGGATTTTCATCCTGTGAGGGAGAGAAATTGGGAGAAGGGGAGATCCTACACTACAAAAGATAGAGTAAAGCACACTGGCAATAGTTTACCACAGGTGGAAAAAAGCCCTCAAGTCTCGCTATAACGTAGTGGAACACGTAAAATTACAGTACCAATGGTTTAAGAAGGGCACTGGGAAAACTGTTTTCCCTGCAGGAAACTGGGACACACAGTGCTGTACGTTGAAGGAAGACACTTTGGGAAAAGATGTGGTAAAAGAGTTTAAGCCAGTGGCATTAGTGAACCTGGTACAGGAGACCCCAAGTAGAGCCAAAGAGCTGCAGGAGAGTGCACGGCCGAGACAGGGGCTGTGTATGGAGTCAGTGCCTGATCTCTATAAAGAATTTGACTCTGCAAGTAAACCCACTAAGAAAAAATGGGGTGTGAGGGGAGGACAAGAAGTTATAATTTTGCAAGAAATGGGATCTGTTCAGTTTCTAATAGTTGAGAAGTGAGGAGCTGGAAAGGCCCAACAGATCAGCCAGCATCCGAAGAGAAGGACAATTCACGTAGCAGGCATAAACTCATCGTCAGGAATATGGCGGGGGTCAAGGGAGCTGAAAGATAAATAGGAGGGTAGGAGCTGGGCTGGCGGGAGGGTCACTGGGAGGGTGATAGGAAGATGTTGGTGGGAGTGTTCGTGATTTTCAGAGGGGAGGGTGGAGTGTATAGATGGGAAGGAAGATGGACAATTAGAACAGCTCAAGAGGGCAATGCTAATTTGAACGGTTGGATCTGGGATGAGGTTGGGGGAGGGGCGATTTGGAAATTGGTGAAGTCAACGTTGATGCTGTATAGTATGACGGTTTCAGCTGTCCTACCACCTATCCACTTCACCCTCCTCACCGGCCTATCATCATCAGACCTCACCTATATCAACCCATCGCCTCCTAAGCTACCTTCCACCCAGCTACACCCCCACCCTCCTATTTAATTCTCAGCCCCTTCCCCCTTCCTTGCCTCCCACTTTCCTGATGAAGGACTTATGCCTGAAACGTCAACTCTCCTGTCCCTCGGATGCTGCCTGACCTGCTGTGCTTTTCCAGCCCCACACTTTTCAACTCTGATCTCCAGCATCTGCAGTCCTCACTTTCCCTCCGCCTCTAAGAGCAAGAGATGGGAGTATTTTCACTCTTTCTGACATGTCATTCAACAGCGTGATAATTTGTAAAATGGGGACAGAAATTAAGCATTACCTTGTGTAACATTAGGTGGAGTGCCAAGTCAAGATTGGGGAAGTAACAGTGAGAGTGAGTGAGAGAGTGTCAGTTCCAGGAATACAGTTTGTTCTTGGGATTGACTTAGCTGGATCCAAGGTGGGAGAGGCACCCCTTGTGGTGGAGAAGCAAAAGTAAGACCAGGGAACTGCGGAATTAAAATAAAAATACCCAGGGATTTTTCCAGACTATCAAGTAACAAGATCCCACTGTCATACGTTACAACAGGAAGGAAAACCGAAAGTAAAAGCCAAAGGAGTTGATGCACGGAATACTCAGGCTAAAACATTTCTAGTGGATGGAATGCACAAGGACGTGGTTAATTTTTGTTGTACATGACATACATACCAAATGGTAGGTACGTCACAGGCAGTAATAAAACCAGCACCGTTGTTGCCAATTCCTGTATTCGAAGAACCTTTCAGGTGGGTTATGTTTAGTTGTGTAGCTCCCCTTTCTGAAATAAAAGTGGAAACCAATATCTGCTGATCATAGACAGGACCAAAGTCATACTTGGATTATGTATCTGAGGTGAGGGAGAAATTAGATGGAGTAGGTGAGTTAGCTAAACAGCACCTGAAGTGGGCACAGGAGAGGGTGAAGCAGGTGGCAGATTAAAAACTCTGAAACTTTGCCGATTTCCCGTGGGGATGACTTATTAGTATTGCCACCAGTGATAGGAAATCCCTTGAAAGTCAGGTTTAGTGGCCCCTTTCAAATTAAAAAAAATGTTAGAGTCAGTTAAACTATTTGGTGAAGATACCGGATATGACAAAAAAAAATTTAGGGAATGTCATGTGAATGAATAATGCTCCAGAAACATTGAAGACTCAGGAACAGAGTTGTGGTCAAATGAACAAATTGTGCAGTTTATCTGTATGATGTAGTGATCTTTCGCAAGTGATTGAAAGCTCACATGTTACAGTTGGCAGAGCATGTTGAACGATTACAAGAAGCAATCTTGGGAAAAAACTTAAAGAAAACAGAATTCGCAAAGGCAGAGGTGACGTTCCTGGGACATTACATTGGACATGGAAGGTTGATCCCACGGAACACAAAGACGATGGGCTTTGAGGAATTTCCACGACCATCCTCGAAGAAAGAGGGACTTCGGTTTTTGGAACTCAGTGGATTCTATCGGAAGTTTGTTCCAAACTTCAGCAGCGTATTGGCACCACTGACGGATGTATTAAAGAAGAACACAGAATTGTGGTGTACAGAACAATGCCAAGAGGCATTTGAGAATTTAAAAGCAGGATTAATCACCGCACTAGTTTTAGCTGCACCAAATATTTTGAAACCCTTTGAAAAATGTGTTTGATGCTCGGGATATAGGGGTCGGAGGTGTATTGATGCAGAAAGATGATGATGGAATTGAATGGCCAATTGGCTACTTGTAGAAAAAACTCAATATTCAACACAAAAAAATATGAAGTCTCAATTATTGGAAAAGAATGATGAAGTTTCACACTGGCCTGACAATATTTTAATGTGTATATGACAAACAAATTGTCAGAGATGGTTGTGGATAACGACAAACTCTCGCATTTTTTGAATATTTAAAGGCCAGAATATGAGAATATCTAATTGGAATTCTATCTTACCGACTTTAAATTTATTAAATGTACATGCTGTGGGTCCTAAAATGTGGTAGCAGATGTGTTATCGCTAACTTAAAGGAAAATGTTTAGATAAGATTTGACTTATTGCAGTGTTATATTTTTGTGCAGAATTAATATGAATGGTGTAACTGAGATTCATATTTTTGTAATTCATAATAGTGGGATTAAGAATTAGAGGAAAAGAAATGAAGCCATCTTTTCATTCTCTGGTCCATGTTTTTTTTTTATGAAGAGGGGAGATGTTATGAAGCCAAAAGCATGTCCGGTCACTTCAAGACAGAACGGGTTTTGCTGAATAGAATGTACAGCCACAGATGCCTGCTAAAGATCAGCCTGTTCCATATGTCACCATTAGCTGGGAAATGGATACCTGAGTTTTGGTTGCTATTTTGACAACAATTCAAATGCAACCAAAGTGTTTAAATAACGCTCAGGATACCAGAAGCCAACGGAATTTGAATATTATTGTTTGGACACCTGGAAAGAAATCAAACTGTGAGAATTATTGTATCATGGGAAGTATATAAATTCAGCATTTTGAACATTAGAGGGAGAGCCACTGCCTTCCAACAGCAGAGTAACTGCTGTAGAGCAGGAGTGCTAACTGGCCATTTCAAACATTTTCTATCAATGATACATGTCCATTTAAAAGCTACTTGCAATAAAAAAAAAATGATTCAGGGAGGTCAGCAGCTGGAAGAGTGAACACAGCAGGGAAGATGGATTCTGTGTGCATTTGCGATTGTAATGTTTAATATGTGAGTAATTCGACGAGCATATTTATACAGAGTTCGAGTCAGATAGTAAGTAGCTAAGGAAAGATGGGCTTGCATTTGTGAATAGTTTTTGTTTAGTTTTCACTATTAAAGTTAAGAAACTAACTTATTATTTTTTGTTTAAATAGTGGAATGTAGGAGATCTGTGTCGCTCATATTTTAACAGTTTACGAGGTGAGGCGAGCTTTTCTGGGTGTTTGATTTTAATTAATTGAGGGGTTCCACTCCACCTTGTCAATGTCCATGCACACTCACGCCATTTCCCTGCAGCTGGCCCATATCCTTCCAGTCCTTTCCTATCCACATGTTTATCCAAATGCGTTTGAAATGTTGTTAATGTACCTCCCACCAACCACATCTGCTGGCAGCTCATCCACGTACCATCCTCTGTATAAAGAAGTGCCCCCTCGGGTTCCCTTTTATTCCTTTCCCTTTAACCTTAAACTGATCCCATCCAGTCGTTGATTCTCTACACCTTGGAAAAAGGCTGAGAGCATTAACCCTATCCATACCGCTCGTGATCTTATACAGCTCTAGAAGGACTCCCTCAGTCTCCTACACGCTAAAGAAAATGTCCTAGCTTGTCCAAACTCTCCCTATAACTCAGACCATTGGGTCCTGGCAACGTCTTTGTAAATTCCTGCTGCAATCTTTCTAATGTATTAATATGCTCCCTATAACAACGTGACAAAACTGAACACATTACTCCAAGTGCGGCCTTTCCAAAGTCTTGGGTAACTGCAAAATAAATTCCCAAATTCTATACTTAATATCCTGTCTGATGAAGGCCAATGTTCCAAAAGCCTTCTTCAGTGCCCTGTCTACCTTTGACTGCACTCAAAGAGAAATATGTACACCTGAACACCAAGGTCTCTCTACCCACTACACCCCTTAAGACCCTTCCATTCACCATGAAACTCCTACCTTGATTTGAGTTTCCAAAATGCAAGACCTCACACTTCTATATTAAATTACATTTGTCATTTCACGGCCCACTTCCCCACCTGATTAAGGTCCTGCTGCAATTTCTGATTAACTTCCTCACTGATCATGCTCCCAATTACTTTAGAGTCATCTGCAAACTTACTAATCATACCTTGTACATTCTCAACCAAATCATCGATAACAAACAGCGATGGACCAAGCCTCCGGTCTGACAAACATCCTTCCAGTAAACCCTCTGCTTCCTCCCATCAACCCAACTGTGTATCCAATTGGTCAGTCCCCCCAGCATTCCACGTGATGGAAACTTCCTGACCAGCCTGCCATGTGGAAACTTATCAAAGTCTTACTGAAATCCATAGAGGCCACGCCTGCCGCTCTGCCCTCATCAACTTTCTTGGTCTCTTCATCAAAGGACTCTAAGAAATTTGGGAAGCACGATCTCCCACTCACAAGTCTATGCGGACTGCTCTGAATCAAACCCAGTTTAAGTAATGGGTGCAGTCAATGGTATCCTCTCCTTCATTGTAAGATGATTCGAGTACATAAGTAAAGCCATTTTCCTGCTGTTGTAAAGCCTTGCTGAGAGAGCATTTGAGGCACTCTATACAGATTTGATCTCTTTTGTAAGGAATGATCTCCTTACCACAGACACGGATTTTGGTAACATGAGATGAGAGTGAAGACACTGAGTGTTTAATCTGTAGAGCTGTGAGAGATGAAGAAATGGTGATGCTGAAACAAGAGGAGTGGCAGTGATCACGTATTTCCAAAAGAGACATTGATTGGGTGAGAAATACCATACTTTACGCAGGATTAATTGGTTTGATTTATTGTCACGTGTACCTCAGTACAGGGAAACATTTTATATATGAGCAGTGGAGGCAGGTCATAGGAAGCATGGCTATACAGATCATAGGGAGAAAATAAACTTGTACAGAGAAATTCATACAGGTTTCACTGAACAGGACATGAACTAGACAAGATCAACATGAATAATATCATCATTATTTGAACTTAGAGAGTCCATGCCTCAGTCTATCGTGACTTTCCTAATAGTTTATATGCCTAGATGAACTCTCCCCACATTATTGTGCAGTCGGCGTGTGAACCCGTACTGAACCTCAGGTTGCTCACAAACCCCAAAAGCAGCCACAATACCTTCCATCTGAAACAGGTAGCCATTCCCACCAGATTCCGCCCTACATAGAGAACACCAGGCTGTTTTCTCGGAAATGAAAGATGCCTTCTTGAGATTTCACACAAGACATATGGCTTCCCAGCTCACCACTAGAAAACCACGTTAAAATCCCACGTGTGTATCATGAGCCAGGAGGAACAACGTGGAGCAGTCTGTCTGTGCAGCCTCTGCCCCACTTTTTCATCACGTCAGATCATCTATTAGGAGACAGCGAGGACTGCCGATGCTAGAGATTGGTGTAGAGAATGCATTGCTGGAAAAACACAGCAGGTCAGGCAGCATCCGAGTAGGGGGAGAATTGATGTTTCGGGCATAAGCCATTCATCAGGAATCAGCATCAATTATCTCATTCTGTCCCTGTGTAAGTGCGTTGAGCGGGAATGGACTCTTCCTGTTCCTTTATAAGTGGCTCAAGGGGCTGAATGGCGTCATCCTATTGCTGTGTCAGTGACTCAACAGACTGACTGGCTTCTTCCTCGTCCGATTGGACAGGGCCAAGGGTCTGACTGGGTTACCCCTGGTTCCTGTTTGACAGCTCGATGTGCTGCCAAGTGTGATGGTGCTGCAGCTTTAAGAGGTTATTTTGTCCTGGTTTCTTTTAAGAGAGAGATTGAGCGATAGTTACCAAGCTGGCTAGTTAAGACCACTGGAGTAAACAGCGAGGGAGGCCTTTGTGTTGTTTTAATGCAGCCTGAATGGGTGTGGCCAGCTCTCACAGATTCGGGTCCATGGGTTTTGGTTTCTCAGCAACATCAGAAACTAATGGGTGCAACACAGAGTTGGAAGCTTCAGTGGATGTCTCCTGGCTGCTACTCTCTCTGAAATTTCTCTTGATGCTGTTTTTAATTCCTGGATTGGAGAAATATTTGTGCCAATCTGTTTCTGAATATTCCTTTTTGCCAGGGTCTGTGTTTATGGGAGTTTCCTGTATTGGAACAGTTCATTAGTAATAGCTCCACAATCTATTATTCTGTTAACTTGGCCAATAGAATTACGTTATTCTAAATTCCCCTTTCTTTGGTTTCAATTTATCTTCCATGTTTAAATAAATGGTGTTTTGCTTCTCACCAAATAGTTTGACCATTCACATTGCATCTGGAACAGACAGTTTACATTTCCTTTAAAATATGAAAATATTAGAGTCTAGGCAATTGCCATCAAACATTTTCGAGGGGCTCTGGTGTGGTCCATCACACTAGACTCCCTCTCTTCCTGAGTAATAGGCTGGAGGCACTGAATGGGCTGTCCCTGTTCTTCTCCAATACTGTCAATGGGATGAATGATTTCCTCATATTCCTGTGAAACCAGCGTGAGGTGCTGAATGAACTCTTGTTTTACTGTGGCAATGTGCAGTGTCAGGCAGTGCTGTTACATGAATGTTACAGACACTTTAACAGAAAAAACCTGAGTGGTGTCTTGATCTTGCAGCACATGGACAGAGACCAGTTCAGGAGCTGACGAGGCACAAAATGTTCTGAACATTGTGGAATCTTCAGTGACCATCCCCACTTCTGATCTTATGGTGGGGAGGGTTGTGGCGGGGAGACATTGATGAAGAAGCTGAAGATGTTTGTGAAGAGGAAGCTACCCTGAGGATCTCCCACAGAGCTGACCACATGACTGAGATGATGAACATCTTCCTTTGTGCCATGTTTGACCCCAAACACTGGAGAGTTTACTCTGATTCCCATTAAGTCCAGTTTTGTTAAGTTCCTTGATGCTTCAGAAGTTAACCACTGCCTTGATATCAGGGCCAGTCATTTTTGTCTGAACCCTTGTGTCAGCCTCTTTTGTTCATATCAAGAAGCCATGGTATAGGAGCAGCGAGTGCTTTCTTCAAACAGGTGGTATTGAATGTCAGGATTTCTGTTCTCAACACTGTTCAGGGGAGCTAGGTGACTGAAAGTATTTCAAGACAAGGTCGATGGATATTGACCTGTCAGAGAATTGAGGGCTATGAAGAATTGGGAATGAAAGAGGATTTGAGACCAAGAGCAGATCAGCCACAATCTTAGGGAAGGAAATGGCAGGCTTGGGGAGTGAACGACCTCCCCCTGTTTCTAATGTTCTCACATTCTGTTATTGGAAAGTTAGTGGGTGTTATTGACATAAATGTGCAATTGCTGAACATTGCAGTCAGGATGCCAGAGGATTTTGTGAGAAATCTCTGGGTGAGATATGGGGGCTATATTCACAGTGAATCTGGGTCTATACATGATCAACAAACGAAACACAAGTTTCAGAGACGGGAAGTTCAGTAAAGAGAGAGACGGGCCTCTTTCATTCCCCGCCTAGATTCTTCAATTACATTTCCCAAATCACCTCAAACCGTGTGGGACAGCCTTGAAGGGCTGAATGGTCTCCTCCATTTCTGTGCATCAGGTTATAGATGAAAGTAGCCTCCAACTGTTCCTGTCTAGCAGATTTGAGGGCCTGAATGGAACACAGAAACATGGGGCTGAGGAGCAGGAGTGGGGCATTAGATACTTTGACCCTTCTCCACCAGGCACCGATATTGTGCCTGATCAAGTTGTGGTCTCAGTCCCACTTTCCTGTCTGTGTCCAATTATCTGTGACTCACTTCCCTGTCAAATAATTAACTAACACAGCTTTCAGTCCATGTGAACATGGAGGCACAATAAAAACTTCCAGTGAAGAGAATTCCCACTTGAATTTTTCGTCATTCCTCTTATAGAATCAGAGAGTCACGCAGAACAGAAACAGACCCGTTAGTCCAATCTGTTCACTCCGATCAGATATCAAATCTGATCTCGTTCCATTTGCCAGCATTTGGCCAATATCCCTCCTGTGATTGTACCTGCCTGGACCACTTCCTCTGGCAGCAATTTCTGTACACACAAAACTCTCTGTCTGAAACATTTATCTTCCTGTCCCTTCTAAATCATTCGCACTCTCCCCTATCTTGGGATCAGAACGTGGCTATTCAGAATATCCATACATCTGATGTCACCACTCAACTTCTGACACTCCTGGGGAAACGATCTCAACCTAATCAACCTTTCCCCGACGCTCACACCTCCAGTCCTGGAGCATCCACATAAATCTTTTCTGCAGACAACCAGTTGCACGCAGTATTCTTAAAGTGGCCTCACCAACATCCTGGGAGAGTTGGATTTGGCTGAATTCCCTTTCCTTTAGCCAGTGAGGAGATTCCAGTGAATTCTGGTTCGGGAATCATCTAAAAGGTAGCACGGTGGTTAGCACTGCTGCCTCACAGCACCAGGGACTCAGGTTCGATTCCAGCCTTAGGTGACTGTCAGTGTGGAGTTTGCACATTCTCCCCGTGTCTGTGTGAGCTTCTAATGGGTGCTCCTCCAGCTTCCTACCACAGATGCAACATGCCCCCACAACTCCTATACTCAGTGCTCTTACTGATGAAGGCAAATGTGTACTGCACCATTGTCTACCTACGAGTCCACTTTCAAGGAACAAAGTGCTGCAGCCCTATGTCCCTTTGTTTCATAACACTCCCCAGGACCTTACCATCAAGTGTATAATTTCTGCCCTGATTTGCCTTCTCAAAATACAAAACCTCGCATTCATTTAAATTACATTTCATCTCTCACTCCTTGCCCCTTTGTATCATTTAATTGTGGTCTCGTTGTACTCTGAGATAATCTACTACATCACCTTTCTGATGTAATCTGGAAACTTACTAACTATGGCGCCAATGTTCACATCCAAATCCTTGATATAAATGATGAAATTCAGTGAACTCAGTCCTGATTCTTGCAGTACACTGCTGCTCACAGTGCATCCATTTCTCTTCCTTCAAGCCAATTAGGACTCGCTTCCCCTGTATCCCAAATGACCGAAACTTACTCATCTATCTACCAATCGGAATGTTATGAACACCATGCTGAGGTTCACATAGACAATATTTACCAAACTGCCTTCATCAATCTTCTTTGTCACCTCTTCATAAAGCTTAACCAAAATAATGAGACATGATTTCCCATGCAGAAAGACAGGTTGGCTATCCTGATCAGCCCTTGCCTTCCCAAATGTATGTCAATCCTGGCCCTCAGAATCCCCTCCAACAACTTACCCACCACTGACATCAGGCGAATTGGTCTATAGTTCCCCGGCTTTTTGGGTCTCTGTTTCCTTTTCTAGTCCCACTGCTCCACTGCTCACAACAAATGTTAGAGTAACCAGGTCGGTGATATGACCGATGATATCGGTCTGAGACTGGGTCAGGGACAGTTTTAGCAACAAGTCAGGCTAGTTTCTTTAACACATTTATGATCCAAAGCAATGTTACTCAAACTATGATGGAAAGATGAATGGAAAAGTGATCGGGTACTGCAAATATATCATCGATAGTTCCATGATTAAAACACACACACACAGACACACACACGCGCGCGCGCACACACACACACACACAGACACACACACAAACCGGTTAACAAAATCTCTGCAATTTTAATTTGAAAGACCTTTGTCCAAATATTATTGTAACTCATGACAAAAGTAAAAATTCAGATTGTCCAAAATGTTATTCTGCTTCTGAAAATATTCTACCCACACACAAGCTGCTGACAATGGAATTTCATCCTGAGAGAGTTGGATTTGGCTTAATTCCTTTTGCTTTAGACGGTGAGTAGATTCCAATGGATGCTGCTCAGGGATCACCCAAAGGGTGGCACGGTGGTTAGCACTGCTGCCTCACAGCACCAGGGACTTGGGGTCGATTGCAGCCTTGGGTGATTGTCTGTGTGGAGTTTGCACATTCTCCCTGTATGTGTGTGAGCTTCTAATGGGTGTTCCATATTCCTACCACAGCTCAAACTGTGGAGGTTAGGTGGATTGGTCACGCGAAATTGTCTGGAGTCAGGGATTTCTAGGTTAGGTGCATTAGTCAGGGGTAAATGTAGGGGAAAGGGTTGGGAAGGTTGGTGTGGACTTGTTGGGCCGAAGGGCCTGCAGGGATTCTATAAAAACAAGAATGGTCACAATGACTGTAGAGCTTTATTTTTAGCTTGCACGCATTGCTGTGATGAGGAACAATGAAGGAGAGAGACTGCAATAGGCCATTCCTTCTCAGGCAGATTACATTTTCTCTCTCTCTGAGCTGAATCATACAGTAATGTCATCCTCTCCCAAACTGGACCATGTGAGGTCTCCTTGTACATTGTCCAAACTATGCCTCCATCACATTCCCTGTTCCATGTAGGTGCAACATTTCTGCCGTCATGCACAAAGTCATACCCTGAGCAGAACTATGTTTACATGGCCCTGCGCCATTAAAAATAAAATGTTTAATTTATTCAGAATACCTGTGTTAAAATGAATGCAGTTTTTAAAGAAACACAGAAATTGCTGTAAAGGCTCGGCAAGTCTGTCAGCATCCAGATGCCTTTTACATGCTGTATTTGTACCAGCCTCCAGCACTTCCTCTGGCAGCTCATTCCATACACCCTCTGTGTGAAATGGTGCCCTTTAGGCCTCTTCATAACCTTTCCTGTCTCACTTTCCACCAATGCCCTCTAGTTTTGGACACCTCTAACCGGGGGGAAACCCTGACTACTCACTCTATCCATGACCATTCTGATTTTATAAACCGCTACTGCTGCGAAATGTGACTCCAATCAGCACAAATAGCTGCAGTTTCAGTCATCCTGCGCCTAAATTCTGACATTCAATACTGACACCTCTTCCTTCTCCATCAAGTCACAATTCTAAATGCATTTTCATCAGTTTGTTCAGATATATCCTGAGACACTTCTCTGGGATTTATACCTAGACCTTTGTGCCCGGAAGTAGGGGCACTGGCATCACTCAGCAATACCCACAAAGCTGTAACATTATTCTCCTGTGTGTTTGTTCATCAGCCTGTTCTGACATGCTGTGACATACCTCTGCAACAGGCAGGACTTGAATCCAGTCCTTCTAGTCCAGAGCTAGGAACACTACCACACAAGTTCAGGAATTGGTATCAAATCCAGAGTTCTGGTTCAGAGGCAGGGACACTACCCACTACACTACCATACCCAGATTTTGGGTCATATTTGAGTGCCCGCTTTCAGCTCGCTGTGGATTTATTATAATCAGGTTACCATTACTGAACTACACAAAACACTTTGTATTGTTAAACAAATGCAAGATATTTGTCTCAACTGAAGGATATTGAGTGTACGTGCTGTGCCATCGAAATTAACTGTGAACAACTTTAATCGCTATTATCTGTAGTCTGCAATATTAGGGAAAGAAATCCTGCAGACACAATCTGCCCAATGAAGGGTCTCAAATGGATATTTATTACTGAACACCAGAGATCAATGAAAAGCTTAATTTCTGGTCCCACAACACCGATCAGTATTACCCACCTCTAACGTGCGACTGCCCTCTTCCTAAAACCATGAAATGATATCAGGCCGGTGATGTCTGTCCAGCCTCTCCTTCCCACCTACTGTGTCTGCAATCTGTCCCTCCTCCCCCTAATCACACAAGGCAAATCAAGCTCAGGGTCTTTGTGAAAATCAAGGCCGGAGTGTGCAGGCCTCCTGGTGAGGGATGGGTATTTTAAAATTGAAGGGGGAGGGTGAGGTGGCAGTAATATCACACATTGGGCTGAGGGCTGGCAGATGGAGTTTAGTTTGGATTAATGTGAGATATGGGATTTGGTAAATCTAAGAAGAGTAGGACCTATAAATTAAAAGTAGGACCTTTGGCAGTGTTGTAATACAGAGACCTAGGCCGTCAGGTTTAATTCTTTAAAATTTGAATCTCATATAGATAGTGTGGTTAAGAAGGTGCTTAACACACTTGGCTTCATAGGTCAGACCTTTGAGTATTGGAATTGTGGCATTATTTTGAGGTTGTATTTGATATTGGTAAGGCCCCTTGTGGAATACTGTGTCTAGTCTGGTCATCCTGCCCGCTAATTCCATCGGCACACCATCCTCTGGGTGAAGAAGCTGCCCCTTAGGTCATTTTTAAATGCTCCCCTCTCACCTTAAGCCTATGTCCGCTAGTATTGTGCTCCCGCACCCTTAGAAAATACCTTTGCGATTCACTTGGATATTATTGACCTTGATATTATTAAGCTGGAGAGGGTTCAGTAGAGCTTAACCTGGATGTTGCTGAGAAAGGAGAGATTGAGCTATAAGGAGAGATTGGGTAGGCTGGGACGTTTTTCACTGGAGAGGATGAGATTAAGGAGTAATTTTACAGAGGTTTATAAAATAATGAGGGGTACAGATAAGTTGAAGGGCTGATGTCATTTCCCGAGAGTTGGGAATTCAAAACTGAGGGATATTTTAAGGTGCGAGGAAAAAGATTTCCAAAAGTCATGAGAGGTAATTATTTTAGACAGAATCTGGCTTGTGTGTGGAATGAACTTCCAGAGGAAGTGGCGAAAGCAGGGACAGTTATAATGTTTAAAGGACATTTAGAACAGTTCATTTCTAAGACATCAGTTTGGATGGTGCTGTGAGCAGCTGCCCCCTCCCTCCCCCTCTCTGAATGAATCTCTGTTGGTTTTCACCCTCTGCCAATACATGTGCAGTAGCGTGTGGAGGCCAGCAGAGGGTGGCATTGTAACACCACAGAGACAGCCAGACCTGTCCCACACAGAGACACACAGATACACACACGGGAATGGTGAGGACACGGCGGGAAGCTCATCGGGTAAGTTAAACTACACATAAAGAAATGCTCAATTTGCCTTGTAAGCTGTTAAAATATGAGTGACAGATCTGCCAAATTCCACTGTTTAAATAAAAGCATCAATTTATTTTTTCACTCTGAAATTGAACATTTTACATCAACTGTTCACAACTCTGAGACCCCCTTTCTCTTAACTGCTTATTACCCGACTCCAGCTCTATCGCAATATACTGTGTCTGGGTCTGCCATCCTCTCATATCTCAGGTGCTTGTAAGCTCTCAGTTCAGAACAGCATTCACGCTCGCTGAAAGGTACAGGACACACTTTCAACTTCATCCCATTATACCCTAATGAATATCGATAAGTGGGACCGATCTGGATTTCTCTTGTTCTGTGGATTGTCAATATTTCATCTACCCTGTCTCGTATGGGTCAGGACTTTTGTAGCTCCATTGACAGCATGTCATTATTCGACTCTGCCCGTGGGACTATAGCAGTATTTCACTTGCTCACACTCGTGAGTATGGGACAGGATTTCAGTTGTTTCGTGGGGACTGTGACGCTATAACAATCTCAGTGTTTGTAGATGGCACCGAACCTGGATGAACTCTGAAGTCTATGGAGGAGAGTGTGGAACTCTAACAGGACAGTGACACGTTGGTGTAGTGTTCAGGTGTAAGGCAGATGGGGATCAGTGCAGAGCAGTTTGAGGTGATACACTTGGTAGGAAAGATAACGAAAGACAGTTTAAAACAGGCTGTGCCATTATAAAGGGGCTGCAGGAGCAGAGAGCGCTGGGTGTATATGAGCACAGATTGTTGAAGATGTCAGGACAGGTGGGGAGAGCAGTAACTGTCACAGATTAGTTTCAGTGTCTGAGCTGTTTACAGGGGGAGGTGTAACAGGGAGCCTCCGTGCTCCCTTCCTGGGAGGTGGGGGTGACGATGTGTTGTGAGTCCACCCTCCTGCCCACCGAGACCGTGGGGATCCCATTTGTACCAACTCGACACAAAAGGGAGATGGCATCACGGCCACAGCTTCTAAGTTGTGCCGGGGGGAAACGGAGCTGCCAGTGGGTGTAAAGTGAGAATTGCCCTTCACTGAACATTGCTCCTTACTCGGTCGGTGGGACGTGGATGTTTCAGCATCTCCACACGAGGCATCCCGGTCCTCTCCGGCTCCTACCAGGGTCTTCCCCACATGGCGGGGGGAGGGGGGTGAGGGAATGGATATCGGGCACTCCACCACACAGCTTGGCCCTTCCTGTGCTATTCCCGGCTGTTTCTCTTGGAATGGAGGAAGGGAGGGAGGGAGTGGGAGGCCCTGCTGTTAGTGCTGGTGTAGGTTGGGGTTGGGGGAGGTATGGTGGGGTGTCCGGAGGGAGTCAGTCCACAGTGTTGTATCTATGTAGGGGGTAAAGTGGATGGAGACAGAGAGAGAGAGAAGGTGCTGCATGCAGCAGTGAGACTGGTGGAGCAGGAACCTAGTTCGAGGGTTGGTGGCATAACAGATATAAAGTGAGTGTGAGGGAGCAGAGAGAATACGGTGACCCTTATCCTGACAGAGCAGAGAGGTTATTGATGCTTGTCCTGCATTGCTGGACATTTCCTCAGACCGCAGATAGTGCACTGAGGTGGGTGGGGAGCTCAGATCATGCTCGGTGGGTCTGGTGGTGTGCCCCCCACTCTAGGAAGAGAATGGCCCCCTCTGTACTAGGCCCTCCACCAGGAACTCCGTGCCCCTGTCGACAAACGTGGTGTAATTGCCCAATACCTGCCATGCTCGGAGTAAAGTGTGCAGGGCAACTCAAAACGGAGAAAGGTCAAACATGTGCCCATTGGCCTTTTAAAGATGGCACCAATGACAGGGATCAGGGAATATCCAGGGGCATCCGGGCGATGGTGAGTTACTGCAGCCATAATGGGTGGGAGAATCGGGCTGGTATTGAATGAGAGGGGCACCATAGGGTGGGCTGGGCAGTTAATGAGGTGAGTCCGATACGATAGCACCAGGAAACTGGCTCAGCCTCGTGTGGACAATCCCTCTGTCACACTCAAGGAAAATCAAACAAAGAGAAATTATTGTTAGAATCTGCCCAATGAGTCATAGATTCGGTTGAAACTAATTCCAGTTACAAAGATGCAGAACAAATGCTCATCTGACCTCAAACCAATATCCCTTTTTCCCATCTTTCCTGGGAAGACAGGCTCATGTTACAGGATGTTATCGAAGTGTCTACACTTCAGCATTCTGAAACCTGGGAACACATCCTTCCATGACACTTTCTCTCAGTCTCCCCCTCTCTGTCTATACCCCAAACGCATCGCATGTGGTGAGATTTAAAGTGATTCGCCCGCCATCTCTCTCTGGCAGTGATATTCACACCCATAGCACCCCCTTGTCATGGCACGATTGAGCGATGGAGTTGAAAATGGATGGGAGCTACCCATCCCGTCACTTCCAGCATGGGCTGCAAGTTTCCCCACGCTGGGCAGTGATTTATCACAGTGTTACTGAGCAATGCACTGGGGCGATGTACACAGCTTTACATGCTGGGAGGGTAACTGCTCCTGGTTACAGATCAATGTACTGGGGTGGTGCACACAGTCCTACGTATTGGGAGGGTAACGGCTCCTGGTTACAGATCAATGTACTGGGGTGGGGTACACAGTCCTACATTCTGGGAGGGTAACTGCTCCTGGGTTACAGATCAATGCACTGGGGTGGTTATACACAGTCCTACATGTTGGGAGGGTAACTGCTCCTGGTTACAGATCAATGCACTGGGGTGGTTATACACAGTCCTACATGCTGGGAGGGTAACTGCTCCTGGTTACAGATCTATGCCCTGGTTTGGGGTACACAGCCCTACATGCTGGGAGGGTAAGTGCTCCTGGGTTACAGATCAATGTACTGGGGTGGTGCACACAGCCCTACATGCTGGGAGGGTAATTGCTCCTGGTTACAGATCAATGCCCTGGTTTGGGGTACACAGTCCCACATGCTGGGAGGGTAACTGCTCCTGGTTTACAGATGAATGCCCTGGTTTGGTGTACACAGTCCTACATGCTGGGAGGGTAACTGCTCCTGGGTTACAGATGAATGCCCTGGTTTGGTGTACACAGCCCTACATGCTGGGAGGGTAACTGTTCCTGGGTAACAGATGAATGCCCTGGTTTGGTGTACACAGTCCTACATGCTGGGAGGGTAACTGCTCCTGGTTTACAGATGAATGCCCTGGTTTGGTGTACACTGTCCTACATGCTGGGAGGGTAACTGCTCCTGGTTTACAGATGAATGCCCTGGTTTGGTGTACACAGCCCTACATGCTGGGAGGGTAACTGCTCCTGGGTTACAGATCAATGCCCTGGTTTGGTGTACACAGCCCTACATGCTGGGAGGGTAACTGCTCCTGGTTTACAGATCAATGCCCTGGTTTGGTGTACACAGCCCTACATGCTGGGAGGGTAACTGCTCCTGGGTTACAGATCAATGCCCTGGTTTGGTGTACACAGCCCTACATGCTGGGAGGGTAACTGCTCCTGGTTTACAGATCAATGCCCTGGTTTGGTGTACACAGCCCTACATGCTGGGAGGGTAACTGCTCCTGGTTTACAGATCAATGCCCTGGTTTGGTGTACACAGCCCTACATGCTGGGAGGGTAACTGCTCCTGGGTTACAGATCAATGCCCTGGTTTGGTGTACACAGCCCTACATGCTGGGAGGGTAACTGCTCCTGGGTTACAGATCAATGCCCTGGTTTGGTGTACACAGACCTACATGCTGGGAGGGTAACTGCTCCTGGTTCACAGATGAATGCCCTGGTTTGGTGTACACAGTCCTACATGCTGGGAGGGTAACCGTTCCTGGGTTACATATCAATGCCCTGGTTTGGTGTACACAGCCCTACATGCTGGGAGGGTAACTGCTCCTGGGTTACAGATGAATGCCCTGGTTTGGTGTACACAGTCCTACATGCTGGGAGGGTAACTGCTCCTGGTTTACAGATCAATGCCCTGGTTTGGTGTACACAGCCCTACATGCTGGGAGGGTAACTGCTCCTGGTTACATATCAATGCCCTGGTTTGGTGTACACAGCCCTACATGCTGGGAGGGTAACTGCTCCTGGTTTACAGATCAATGCCCTGGTTTGGTGTACACAGTCCTACATGCTGGGAGGGTAACTGCTCCTGGTTTACAGATCAATGCCCTGGTTTGGTGTACACAGACCTACATGCTGGGAGGGTAACTGCTCCTGGGTTACAGATCTATGCAGTGGGATCGTGTACACAGCCCGACATGCTGGGAGGGTAACTGCTCCTGGTTTATAAATAAATTCACGGGTGATCACTGCGCAGGTCACTGTGCTGGTCAGACTATCTGGTTGAGTTTTATAGATAATGCACTGCTGTGATCTACTCAGCTCATTGCCCTGGACAGGTAAGTGTCCTCTTTCTCTCTCTCTCTCTCTCTGTCCTCTTTCTCTCTCTCTCTCTCTCTCTGTCCTCTTTCTCTCTCTCTCTCTCTGTCCTCTTTCTCTCTCTCTCTGTGTCCTCTTTCTCTCTCTCTCTCTCTGTCCTCTTTCTCTCTCTCTCTATGTCCTCTTTCTCTCTCTCTCTCTCTCTGTCCTCTTTCTCTCTCTCTCTCACTCTGTCCTCTTTCTTTCTCTCTCTCACTCAGTCCTCTTTCTCTCTCTCTGTGTCCTCTTTCTCTCTCTCTCTCTGTCCTCTTTCTCTCTCTCTCTGTCCTCTTTCCCCCCCCCGCCTTGTTTCCCCCCCCCACCTTGTTTCCCCCCCCGCCTTGTTTCCCCCCCCCCCCGCCTTGGTTCCCCCCCCCCGCCTTGTTTCCCCCCCGCCTTGTTTCACCCCCCGCCTTGTTTCCCCCCCACCTTGTTCCCCCCCCCGCCTTGTTTCCCCCCCCCCCCCCCGCCTTACAGGGTGTGTGGGGAAACACACTGAGAAATAAAAACCAATCAATTTGAAATAAAATACAACAATGGCACCAAAAGCACAGCACGATCCCACAGCTCTCTCTGCCTTCCCCAATCTCCCACGTGACCCTGGGTCAGTGTCATTATTGCAGAATGAATGAATGAATTGCTGACCATCCCAGTGACAGTGAACTACACAGACATCACCGCAGAGCAGTTGACCAGAGGCTTGAAACATTAATAAACACGTACGCACAGCGAGATCCCACAAGCAGCAATCTAACCCCCCGCACATCGTGGGTGATGCTGGTCAAGGGTTGACTTATTTGGGTCAAATCCCAAGGCCCCAGTTACCTTAGTCCCAGGCCTCAAACCTGTTCCAAAACGACAAGGCCCCAATCCGACAGGACCCTGTTAACCAGAGGTCCCGGTAAAAGCCAGCCCTCCTCCCGAGAGAGAGGAGATTAAACCTCGGGGTCATACACAGACAAAACTCACCTGGGCCCCACAGGCTGCAGCCTGTCATACATGACTCAGGACTGCGTTCCCCGCTCTGGAGGAAGCCCCACGCATTTTTCCCCCCCCACACACAATGCTCTCTTCTCCGCCCCCCCCCACCCCATGCCTTCTTCCCCACCCACGCCTTGTCTCTTCCCCCCCTCCTGTCTTGGTCCCCCCCCCCTCCTACCTTGTCCCCCCAATCCAATCTCCTGCTCACCCCCAGGGTTACGGGGTGTGGGGGGGGTGTGGGGAAACACACTGAGAAATAAAAACCAATCAATTTGAAATAAAATACAACAATGGTACCAAAAGTACAGCACGATCTCACAGCTCTCTCTGCCTTCCCCAATCTCCCACGTGACCCTGGGTCAGTGTCATTATTGCAGAATGAATGAATGAATTGCTGACCATCCCAGTGACATTGAAATACACAGACATCACCGCAGAGCAGTTGACCAGAGGCTTGAAACATTAATAAACACGTACGCACAGTGAGATCCCACAAGCAGCAATCTAACCCTGCACACATCGTGGGTGATGCTGGTCAAGGGTTGACGAATTTGTGTCAAATCCCAAGGCCCCAGTTACCTTAGCCCCAGGCTTCAAACCTGTTCCAAAACGACAAGGCCCCAATCCGACAGGACCCGGTTAACCAGAGGTCCCGGTGAAAGCCAGCCCCCCTCCCCAGAGAGAGGAGATTAAACCTCGGGGTCATACACAGACAAAATTCACCTGGGCCCCACATGCTGCAGCCTGTCATACCGGCCTCAGGACTGCGTTCCCCCCTCTGGAGGAAGCTCTTGTCTGAAGGTTTCCTGCTCATCAAACACACACTTTTCAAATCCTCAGCTGGCCAGGAAGATCCCTTTGGGAGGTATTTGTGGGAAGGCTGAGCAGGAAAATCTTTCACAGGGAGATAGCACAGTAAGATCCCAGCTTTACCCCTCGACTTCCCCCCCCCACCCCAATCTAACAGGACCCTCACATAAACGCCCCTCCTCCCCTCCCTCTGTGTCTATATATATCGATATATAACTTTAAACATCACACAACACTAGCTTTTGGAGAATCCGGTTACACTATAACCTGGTATTGTCCCAGTCCCAACACCGGCATCTCCATCATCGAAATATAAAGATCACAATTGAGCTTTTAACCAGATGCTCCCTTGAAACACACACAGCAAGATCCCACTAGCAGCCGGGTAACCGCAGACAGATGGTGTGTGTGTCCCTGATGCTGGTTAAGGGTTTGATGCTGTCTCCTGGACAAGAGGGTGCAATCCTCCTGTTGTACAAATTCCAAACATTTCCCCCTTCCTTCTCTGTGCCCTGCGCACTCTGATCCCCGTCTTGTGCTCTCTCCATCTGAGATCTCTCTCTCTCTCTCTTCCCTCCCTCTCTCTCTTCCCCCCCTCTCTGTTCCCCCTCTTACTCTCTCCATCTCTGAGATGTCTCTGTTCCTCCCCTCTCTCCCTCTATCTCAGAAATCTCTTCCTCTGTGTCCCCCCCCCCCCCCCCCCCCCCCCCTCACTGTCTCCATCTCGAAGATCTTTCTGTCTCTCAGATTTCTCACATTTTAGCCCCCTGGCCTATGCACATGACTCTGACATTAGAATGGGGCTTTGGAGAGTTAAGGTATTCATTCCCTCCTCCGGGAGTCCTTCCTCCCAGACCCTGGGGGTGTAACCAGTTTGTGTCACAATCCCAAGGCCCCGGGTCCTTTAACCCCAGGCCTCAAATCCATTTTAAACCAATGAACCTTCCACTGGGATAGTCAGTGCTCTCTTTCACTTCTCTCTGTCTGTCTGTCTGTCTGACCCCCTTCATACCCCCATTCTCCATCCACCCCTCCCTCAGTCCCTGAATCTGGAGTGAGAGAGGGAGGCAGTGACACCTGTGGGATCAGTCTGTGCAGCAGCTCCCCCTCCACATCTTTCCCCCCCATTTTGTCTCCCCCAGTCCAGACCAGAACACACAGCCTTGTGGTAAAATTCCCAGAGACAGCCTGAACCCCACCATTCTTGTCCCCGTATGTGTGTGTAAATGAACGACAAGGAGACAGGACAATTTCTGATTATTCTGTGTGTGTTGATTACTCGCAGCAGAAGTGATTTAATTCTCTCTGTCTCTGTGTCGTCCCGAGCTTCAGCTCCTGGATCCAATCCCCTGCGCAGCCCCAGGGTTAGGGGTAGCGGTGGGGGGGGGGGGGGGGGGGGGCAAACACACTGAGGAAATAAAAAACAATCAATTTGAAATAAAATACAACAGTGGCACCAAAAGCACAGCACGATCCCACAGCTCTCTCTGCCTTCCCCAATCTCCCACGTGACCCTGGGTCAGTGTCATTATTGCAGAATGAATGAATGAATTGCTGACCATCCCAGTGACATTGAAATACACAGACATCACCGCAGAACAGTTGACCAGAGGCTTGAAACATTAATAAACACGTACGCACAGCGAGATCCCACAAGCAGCAATCTAACCCCCCGCACATCGTGGGTGATGCTGGTCAAGGGTTGACTTATTTGGGTCAAATCCCAAGGCCCCAGTTACCTTAGCCACAGGCTTCAAACCTGTTCTAAAACGACAAGGCCCCAATCCGACAGGACCCTGTTAACCAGAGGTCCCGGTAAAAGCCAGCCCTCCTCCCGAGAGAGAGGAGATTAAACCTCGGGGTCATACACAGACAAAACTCACCTGGGCCCCACAGGCTGCAGCCTGTCATACAGGCCTCAGGACTGCGTCCCCCCTCTGGAGGTAGCTCTTGTCTGAAGTGGGGGGTGGGGAAGGAAAGGCCGGGGGGGAGGAAAGGCGTGGGGGGGAAAGGCGTAGGTGGAGGGGGGAGAAGGCGTGGTGGGGGGGGAGCAATGCGTGGGAGGGGGTGGAAGAAATGCGTGGGGCTTCCTCCAGAGGGGGACCCTATCTCTGTCCCCCTCTCATTGCCCCACATTCTGCCCCCTCTCCCTGTGCACCCATTTCTCTGTCACTGCCTTTCTCTGTCCCCAATCTCTCTGTCACCCCTCTCTCTGTGCCCTCTCTCTCTGTCCTGTCCCCTCTGTCCCCCGCTCTCTGTCCCTCCCTCTGCACCGATCTTCCCTCTGTTCCCCACTCTGTACCCCCCTCTCCGACCCCTTTTCTCTGTCCCGCCACTATGTCCCCCACTCTCTGTCCCCAGAATCTCTGACCCCTTCTATCTCCCAGCACTTTCTATCTCCCTGCACTCTCTGTCCCCTCTCTCTGTCCCCCTCGCTTTATCCCCCTCTCTCTACCCCCTCTCTCTGTCCCCGTCTCTCTGTCCCCCCTCTCTCTGTCCTCCCTCTCTCTGTCCCCCACTCTCTGTCCCCCACTCTCTCCCCGCGCTCTCCCCCTCACCTCCCTCACTCTCCCACTCTCTCTCTTCCCCCCTCTCTCTCCATGCCTCTCTCTGTCACCTCTCTCATGATCCCTCTCCCCCTCCCCCTCACTTCCTCTCTCTCTACCCCATCTCTCTTACCCCTTTCTCTCTACCCCCACTCTCTCTCCCTTCCTCTACCTCCTCTCTCTCCACGCATCTCTCTACCTCCTCTCTCTCTCTCCCCTCTCTCTCTCTCTCTCTTCACTAATTGTCTCCCCAAACTCTGTCACCGAAAGCTGTCCCCTCTCTCTCTCCCTCTCTCAGCCGGTCCCTCTTTCACTCCCTCACTCGACCTTTCACTCTCCCTCTCTCTACCCGCCCTCTCTCTCCAGCTCTCTCTCTCACCCTCACTGTCCCCCTCCCGTCTTCACCTCCCATCTCCCGCTCTCTCCACCTCTCTCTCCCCATCTCTCTAGCACTCTCTGTCCCCCTCTCTCTACCCCCACTCTCCCGCCCTCTTCCACCTCCTCTCTCTGTGCCCCTCTCTCTGTACCCCTCTCTCTAAGTACCACTCTCTCTGTTCTCCGCTCTCTGTCCCTCTCTCTCTCTGACCCCTCTCGCTCTCTGTCCCCGCTCTCTCTCTCTGTCCCACCTATCCACTCTCTCGCTCTCTCTGCCCCATCCCCCCTCTCTCTGTCCTCCCCTCTCTCTCTCTGTACCCTCTCTCTCTGTCCCCCCTCTGCACCGATCTTCCCTCTGTTCCCCACCCTGTCCCCCCTCTCCGACCCCCTCTTTCTGTCTCCCCACTATGTCCCCCACTCTGTGTCCCACGACTCTCTGACCCCTTCTATCTCCATGCACTCTCTGTCCCCCGCTCTCTGTCCCCTCTCTCTGTCCCCCTCGCTTTGTCCCCCTCTCTCTGTCCTCCCTCTCTCTGTCCCCCACTCTCTGTCCCCCACTCTCTGTCCCCATTTTCTGTACCCCTCTATCTGCCCCCTCTTTCCGTCACCCTCTCTGTCCTCCCGCTCTCTGTCCCCTACTCTCTGACCCCCTCTCTCTGTCCCCGTCTCTCTGTCCCCCCTCTCTCCCTTCCCTCTCTCTGTCTCCCTCTTTATCTACCACTCTCTCTGTCCCCGCCTCCCTCTCTGTTCATTCTCTCTCTCCCTCCACTCTCTCTATCCCATCTCTCGCTCTCTCTGCCCCCACTCTCTGTCCCCGTCTCTCTATGCCCCTCTCTGTGTCCCTCACTCTCTCTGTCCGCGCCGTCTGCCCCCGTTCTCTCTGTCTCCCCTCTCTCTTTTCGCCCCTCTCTTTGTCCCCCCTCTCTGTCACCTCTCTGGCACCCCTCGCTCTGTCTCCCTCTCTCTACACCCCCTCTATCTCTGCACCCCCCCGTCCCCCTCTCTCTGTCCCCCTCTCTCTGTACCCCCCTCTCTCTCCCCCTCCTCTCTTTCCACCCCATCTCTGCCCCCTCTCTCTGTCCCCACTCTGTCGCCCCTCTCTCTGTCCCCCATTACTATGTCCCCCCTCTCTCTGCCCACCGACCCGCCTTTCTGTCCCTCTCTGTCGCCCCCTCTATCTCTCCCTCTCTCTCGTTCCCCCTCTCTGTCCCCTACTCTGTCCACTCTCTGTCTGTCCCCTCTCTCTCTCTGTTCCCTCTCTGTCTGTCCTCCCTCTCTCTGTCCCCGTCTATCTGTACCTCTTTCTCTGTACCACTCTTTCTGCTCCCCTTTCTCTGTACCTATCTCTCTGTACCCCTCTCTCTATCCCTGTCTCTCTGCCCCCACCTCTCTGTCCTCCCTCTCTCTGACCACTCTCTCTGTCCTCATCTGCCTGTTCCCCTTTCTCTGTACCCCTCTCTCTGCCCCCTCTTTCCATCCCCCTCTCTCTGTCCATTCTCTCTCTTCCCCCACTCTATCCCATCTCTCGCTCTATCTGCCCCCACTCTCTGTCCCCGTCTCTCTATTCCCCTCTCTCTGTCCCCCTCTCTCTGTCCTCCCTCTCTTTGTCCTCCCTCGCTCTGTCCCCCATCTCTCTCTGTCCCTCACTCTCTCTGACCCCCTCTCTCTGTCCGCACCCTCTTCCCCCCTTCTCTCTGTCTTCCCTCTCTCTTTTCCTCCCTCTTTCCCTCTCTCTGTCCCCTCTCTGCCACCCCTCGCTCTGTCCCCCTCTCTCTACCCCCTCTATCTCTGCCCCCCTCTCTGTCCCCCTCTCTCTGCCTCCTCTCTCTGATGCCCTTCTGCCCACCTCTCTCTGTACCCTCTCTCTCTCCCCCTTCTCTCTTAATACGCCATCTCTGCCCCGTCCCCCTCTCTCTGTCCCCCCTCTCTGTCTCCACTCTCTGTCTCCCTTCTCTTTGTACCCCCCTCTCTCTGTCCCACTCTCTCTGTCCTCTCTGCCCCCCCTCTTTGTCCCCCTCTCTTTGTACCCCCTCTCTCTGTCACATTCTCTCCATCTCCCCTCTCTGCCCCCAATTTCTGTCCCCTCTCTCTCTGTCCCCCCTCTATCCCCTCTCTCGCTCTCTCTGCCCCCATCCTCAATCTCTCTGTCCCCCCCTCTGTCCCCCCTCACTCTGTCCTCCCCTCTCTCTCTGTACCCTCTCTCTCTGTCCCCCTCTCTGAACCTCCTCACTCTGTCCCCCACTCTCTGTCCCTCCTCTGCTCCGCCCCCTCTCTGTCCGCCCTTTCTCTGTCCCCCAACTCTCTGTCCCCACTCTCTGACCTCTTCTCTCTCCCCCCTCTCTCTGTCCCCAATCTATTTGTCCCCACTCTCTCTGTCTCCGCTCTCTGTACCCCCTCTATGTCCCCCCTCTCTCTGTCCTCCCTCTCTCTGTCCTCCCTCTCTATGTCCTCCCTCTCTCTCTCCCCTGCTCTCTATCCACTCTCTCTATCCCCCCTCTCTCTGAACCCCTCTCTCTATCCTTCCTCTCTCTGTCCCCCTTCTCTTTCCCCCACTCTCTCTGTCCCCCTCTCTGTACCCCTCTCTCTGTCCCCCTCTCTCTGTCCCCCGCTCTCTGACCCACGTCGCCCCTCTCTCTGTCCTGCATCTCTCTGTACCCCCTCTCCCACTGTCCCCCTCTCTCTCTCTCTCTCTCCCCCCTCTCTCTGTCCCAGTCTCTCTGTCCCGATCTCTCTATTCCCCTTTCTCTGTCCCCCTCTCTCTGTCCCCCTCTCTCTGTCCTCCGCTCTCTGTCCCCCTCGCTTTGTCCCCCTTCTCTCTGCCCTCCTCTCTCTGTCCCACTCTCTCTGTCCCCCCCTCTGTCACCCCTCTCCCTTTCCCCCATCACTCTGTCCCCCCTCTCTCTGCCCCCCGACCCCCTCTTTCTGTCCCGCATCTCTCTGTACTCCCCTTTCTCTCTGTTCCCCTCTCTCTGCCCCTCTCCCACTGTCGCCTCCTCTCTCTGTCCCCCTCTCTCTGTCCTCCGCTCTCTGTCCCCCTCCTCTCTGCCCTCCTCTCTCTGTCCCACTCTCTCTGTCCCCCCCTCTGTCGCCCCTCTCCCTTTCCCCCATCACTCTGTCCCCCCTCTCTCTGCTCCCCGACCCCCTCTTTCTGTCCCGCATCTCTCTGTACTCCCCTTTCTCTCTGTCCCCCTCTCTCTGCCCCTCTCCCAGTGTCGCCTCCTCTCTCTATCCCCCTCCCGCTCTGTCCCCCCTCTCTGTCCCCTACTCTGTCCACATCTCTGTCCCCCCCCTCTCTCTCTCCACCTCTATCTGTCCCCCACTCTGTGACCCCTTCTATCTCGCCGCGCTCTCTGCCTTTCTCTCTCTGTCCCCTCACTCTCTATCCACCCTCTCTCTGTTCCCCTCTCTCTGTCCCCCTCTCTCTGTCACTTCCCTCTCTGTCTGTCCCCCACTCTTTGTCCCCACTCTCTCTTCCTCCCCCGCTGTCCAACCCTCTCTCTGTCCCCCTTCTCTCTCTCTGGCCGCCTCTCTCTGTCCCCATTGTCCTGCCCCGCTCTCTCTCTGGCCCCCTCTCTCTGTCCCCACTCTCTCTGCCCCCCCAGCTGTCCAACCCTCTCTCTGTCCCCCTTCTCTCTCTCTGTCCCCCTCTCTCTGTCCACATTGTCCTGACCGCTCTCTCTCTGGCCCCCTCTCTCTGTCCCCACTCTCTCTGCCCCCCCAGCTGTCTAGCCCTCTCTCTGTCCCCCCTCTCTGTCCCCCCTCTCTCTGTCCCCCTCTCTCTGTCCCCCTCTCTCTGTCCTCCTTCTCTCTGTCCCACCTCTCTCTGTCCCCTCTCTATCCTCCCTCTCTCTGTCCCTCTCTCTCAGTCCCCCCCTCTCTATGTCCCCTCTCTATTAACCCTCTCCCTGTACCCTCTCTCTTTACCCCCTGTCTGTACCCTTCCTGTCTGCTCACCCCTTCTCTGCCCCCTCTCTCTGTACCCCCTCTGTCACCCATCTCTCTATGTACCCCCTCTCCCTCTATCCCCTTCTCTCCGTCCCCCCTTTCTGTCTGCCCTCTCTGTCTCCCAACTCTCTGTGTCCCTCTCCCTCTGTCACCCCTCTCTCTGTCCCCCTCTCTCTGTCGCAATCCTCTCTATCCCCACTCTCTCTCTCCCCCTCTCTCTGCACCCCCTCTCTGTCCCGCCCCTCCCTCTGTCCACTCTCTCTCTCTGTCCCGCCCCTCTATTTGTCCCCCCCTCACTGTCCCCCTATCTCTGTCCCAATCCTCTCTATCCCCACTCTCTCTCCCCCCATCTCTCTGCACCCCCCTCTTTGTCCCGCCCCTCCCTCTGTCCACTCTCTCTCTGTCCCACCCCTCTCTTTGTCCCCCCCTCACTGTCTCCCTCTCTCTGTCCCCCTCTCTCTGTCCTCCCTCTCTCTGTCCTCCCTCTCTCTGGCCCCCTCGCTCTGGCCCCCCTCTGTACCTTCCACTCTCTCCACCCTTTCTGTCCCCACCTCTGCTCCACCCCACTCTCAACACACCACGTCCTCCTCTCTCTGTCCCCTTTCTGTCCCCCTTTCTCTACCCCCTCTATCTCTGTCCCCTCTTTCTGTCCCCTGTCTCTGTCCCCCTCTCTCTATCCCCCTTCTCCCTTTCCCCCCTCTCTCTCTGTCACCCCTCTCTCTCTGTCCCCCTCTCTCTGGCACCCCTCTCTCTCTCTGTCCCCCTCTCTCTGTCCCCCTCTCTCTGCCTCCCCCGCTGTCCAAACCTCTTTCTGTCCCCTTCTCTCTCTGTCCCCCTCTCTCTGTCCCCACTGTCCTGCCCCCTCTCTCTCTGGCCCACTCTCTCTGTCCCCACTCTCTCTGTCCCCCTCCATCTGTCCCCACCGGTCTCTCCCCCTCCTCTCTGTCCACCCCATCTCTGTCCCCCCTGTCGCCACTCTCTGTGCCCGATCACTCTGTCCCCTTCTCACTGCCCCCCGACCCCCTCTTTCTGTCTCACGTCTCTCTACTCTCTCTCTCACTGTCACCCTCTCTCAGTCCCCCCTCTGTCCCCAACTCTGTCCACTCTCCCTGTCCCCCCCTCTCTTTATTCACCTCTCTCTGTGCCCCCCGACCCTCTCTGTCCCTATCTCTCTCGACCTTCTCTCTCAGTCCCCCTCTCTCTGTCACCCTCACATTGTACCCCCTCGCTCTCTGTCCCAGTCTTTCTGTCCCCTCTGTTTGTCCCCCGCTCTCTGTCCCCTCTTTCTTTCTCTGTCCCCTCTCTCTGTCCCCCCTCTCTCTCTCTGTGCCCCTCTCTCTCTGACCCCTCTCTCACTCTCTCTGTCCCCCAGTCCGCCCTCTCACTGTCCCCATCTCCGTCCCCCTCTCTCTGTCCCTCCCTCTTCTCTGTCCCCCTCTCTCTGTGGCCCCCCTCTCTGAACCCCCTTTCTCTGTCCCCCACTCTGTCCCCACACTCCATACCCCCACTCTCTCTCCGCAACTCTCTGCCACCCCCACTCTCTGAAGCCTTCTATCTCCCCCTTCTCTCTGTCCCTAATCTCTCTGTCCCCACTCTCTTGATCCCTCCACTCTGTACACTCCTATCGGTCCCTCCCACTGTTCCCCCCTCTGTCCCCCCACTCTCTGTCCTCCCACTCTCTGACGCCTTCTCTCTCCCCGAGCTCTCTGTACACCTCTCTCTGTCCCCCTCTCTCTGTCGCACTCTCTCTGTCCCCGCTCTCTGTCCCCTCTCACTTTTCAAATCCTCAGCTGGCCAGGATTATCCCTTTGGGAGGAAAGAGGCAGAGCAGGAAAATCTTTCACAGGGAGATAGCACAGCAAGATCCCAGCTTTTCCCCTCTCAGTGAGACAGACAATTTCTCAGCAACATCCAAACACAAACACGTCGGGTGATGAGTTGAGTTTTCATGTTGAAACGTTTTTGAATTGACGGGTTAGTTGATTAAAACCACTCACTTGCCTGCAACGGTGGCATTAGGGCAATTGACGCACAGCAAGATCCCACAAGTGACAGTGCTGCAGAAGCTCGATAATCTGATGGTTTTTATTTCCAGTTTAATTATTTCCTGTCACCCCAGAATCCAATATTGCAGCTATTCCCCAATCTCACACTGCCCCCCGCCCTCTCTTGCTCTCACCATTCTCCATTTCTTTCTCTCACTCTCTTTCTCTCCGTGTCCAATTCGGTCATCCTGCCCTCTCTATGACCCACTTTCCTCTGAGAGGGTGACACTTCTTTCCAGAGGGTCAGATATTTTGGGTTAGAGTTCCCTCCCGAGGGAGTCCCCTCTCCCAGATCCTGGGGGTCTCACCTGTTTGTGTCACCGATGCCCCGGTGACTTTAACCCCAGGCTTCGAACCCGTGATCTCACAGGCCCCAGTTAACCAGAGGCCCGACAAACCAGGCTCCCACCCCCAGAGGAGATGAAACCTCGGGGGGGGAAGAAACAGACCCCCCACTCACCTGGACCCCACGGGCTGCAGCCTGGCCAACAGGCCTCAGGCCTGTGCTCCCTGCCCTCTGGAGGTTGTTCTGGTCCAAGGCTTTCCTGTCCCCCCAGGCATATTGGATCTTCACTTTGCTGCTTTCCCAACAAAAGTTGCTCGGGATAAAAGAAAGAAGAGATGAGTTGGTTGGGGCGGGGGGGGGGGGGGGGGGGGGGAGCGAGAGCAGTGTGATGCAAAATTACACAGCAAGATCCCAGGTTAAACACAATCCCACCAACTCCCTTCTCCCATCCCCAATGCACCAATGCATTTCATAACCTCACAGCAACATCAAAATATAAACAAATCATAAGAAAGCAATTAACCAGAGCTGGAAACATTATTAAACACACACACTGTCACACAGTCACAGCCGGACAGGGAGAGCTGCTCACTCCCCACACAGAGAGAGAACAGGGTTGGAGAATGAATCTGACCAATTCCTTGCACACATTTATTCTGGGTGAGGGGTTAGTGAAGCCCACCCCTGCCCTCTCTGACACGTCGCATCGTCTGTCAGTATGCTCCCTGGGGAGGGCTCTGTCTGATTGAGATGTTAATTCCCAGGACAGGAGCCTGGTGGGATCTGGCTGCCCACGGAGATGTTAATTCGGGGGCAACAAAGTGTCATCTTTCCCAGTTGCTACAACTCCCTTTTTATTGAAGCTGTGTCAGTGCAGTTTGAAAATATTAAAGATTACTCCCACACTAGCGTCTCAGAGCCTGACTGTAGGTAGGCTTCCTGAGACACACACACACACACAGGGCTGGGAATGGAGAGGGGGATATTTGCTGAGGTTTTCTTGAGATTTTCCTGCTGTATGTGTGATTCCTAGAATTAATCTCTGTCTCTGTCCCTGTCTGTCTGCCTCTGTGTGTGTCTCTCTCTGTCTCTGTCCCTCTCTCCCTCTCTTCCTGTGTGTGTGTCTCTCTTTCTCTCTGAACCTGTGTGTCCCACTCTCTGTCTCTCTCTCTCTCTATCTCTCTCTGTCTTCTCTCTCTGTCCCTGTGTCTCTCTCTTCTCTGTGTCTCTGTCTCTCTTTCTGTCCCTGTATGTGTGTCTCTCTCTCTCTCTCTGTCTGTCTCTCCCTGCCCTGCTCTACATCCAGCCATTTCTAACTTGATTTTGAGTCTGTTATTTCCTTTCCCTTTCTCAAAAATATTGGCAGAGTTTGTGAATTTAAATCATAGATCATGTGCCTGCCCCTCAACACCCACATTTCACCCTCACAGCTCCCCTTCCTTCACCACCCCCCATACACACAGAGACACACACACCCAGACACACACACAGACACAGACCCACACTGACACACACACTGACACACACACACACACACACACACACACACACAGACACACAGACAGACAGACATACACACACACATACAGAGACAGACCGACATACACACATACATACAGGCACCGACACACAGACACACCCCAACACAGGACATGGGCACTGTGCACAGATTTAGTCTGGGGGGGAGAGTCAGTGAGGGTCTGAGCTCAATTATCGTCACAGAAATGTCTCTGTGTGAGAAAGATAGTGAGACCATGCCTTGTGTGTGTGTGTGTGAGAGAGAGAGAAATAGACCATACCTCTGTGTGTGTGTGAGAGAGATAGTGAGACCATGCCTCTGTGTGTGTGAGAGAGAGTGAGACCATGCCTCTGTGTGCGTGAGAGAGAGTGAGACCAAGCCTCTGTGTGGGTGGGTGTGTGTGTTTCCATCGGCGTGCCCAGTTTCCGTGTCAGTGCTGTCCCTACATAATGTAACTGTGTATAAACCATGTGTTTATGTCCCTGTCCCAGTAATGATCCACAAACCATACACTGTCCCTCACTCTCATTTCCTCACACTCTCACACGTGTACACACACACACCCTCACACACCACATTCAGTCCCTCACACACATGCCCTTTCACACACTGCAAACATTTTCACACGCACTATCACAATCTCTCTCTCACACACACACACAAACATGCACACGCGCACACTCTCTCTCTGTCTCTCTGACATACACACCCTTTCACTCATTCATTCTCTCTCTCTCCACTCTCTCTCACACTCGCTTCCACATACTCTCTCAGTTATACACACCCTTACACACACTCTCTCATACACACTTTCTGACACACGCACTCCCACACACTCACATTCACCATCTCATATATGCTCACTTTCACACACTCACTCTCTCTCTCTCCAAAACTGTCTCTCTCACACACACTTGCAAAGTCTCCCACACAGGCCCTCTCTCTCACGTGCGCACTCACTCTCGTTCACTTGTACACACACTCTCTCACACATGCGCACACACACACTCGCATGCACTCACTCTTTCACATACACACACACTTCCTCTCTCTCACTTTCACACTTTCTTTCTAGCACTCACACACACTCTCATGCATGAGCACATCAAATCTCACACACGCTTTCTCTTTCTCACTCACATTCGCCCATTTTCTCTCTCTTGCGCACACACTATCTCATGCACGCCGTCTCGCACACACGCATTCTTTCTCTCTCACACACGCATTCTTTCTCTCTCACACACGAATCCTCTCTCTCTCACAGACGCACCCTCTCTCTCACGCATACATTCTCTCTCTCACACACTCATTCTCTCTCTCATGCACGCATTCTCTCTCTCGCACACTCATTCTCTCTCTCTCACGCACACATTCGCTCTCTTGCACACTAATTCACTCTCTCACGCACACATTCTCTCTCTCACACGCATTCTCTCTCTCGCACACTCGTTCTCTCTCTCAGGCACGCATTCTCTCTCTCACGCACGCATTCCCTCTTGAACACTGATTATCTCTCTCTCGCACACATTTGCTCTCTCTCTCCCACACTCATTCTCTCTCTCACGCACTCATTCTCTCTCTCACACACTCATTCGCTCTCTCATGCACGCATTCTCTCTCTCGCACACTCATTCTCTCTCTCTCACGCACGCATTCGCTCTCTTGCACACTAATTCACTCTCTCATGCACACATTCTCTCTCTCGCACGCATTCTCTCTCTCGCACGCATTTGCTCTCTCGCACCCTCATTCTCTCTCTCACGCACGCATTCTCTCTTGAACACTCATTCTCTCTCTCTCGCACACATTTCCTCTCTCTCCCAACTTCATTCTCTCACTCACGCACGCATTCTCTCTCTCACGCACGCATTCTCTCTCTCTCACACACTCATTCTCTCTCTCACACACGCATTCTCTCTCTCACGCATTCTCTCTTACACACACGCATTCTCTCTCTCTGGCACACACGCATTCTCTCTCTCTCACACACGAATCCTCTCTCTCTCACAAACTCATTCTCTCTCTCTCACGCACGCATTCGCTCTCTTGCACACTAATTCTCTCTCACAAATGCATTCTCTCTCACATACACGAATCCTCTCTCTCTCACACACTCATTCTCTCTCTCTCACGCACGCATTCGCTCTCTTGCACACTAATTCTCTCTCTCACACTCATTCTCTCTCTCACGCACGCATTCTCTCTCTCGCACACACGCATTCTCTCTTGCACACTCATTCTCTCTCTCACGCACGCATTCGCTCTCTCTCTCCCACACTCATTCTCTCTCTCACACATGCATTTTCTCTCGCACAAACGCATTCTCTCTCTCTCACACACACATTCTCTCTCTCACGCACGCATTCACTCTCTCTGTCCCACACTCATTCTCTCTCTCACACATGCATTCTCTCTCGCACACAGGAATCCTCTCTCTCACGCACACACATTCTCTCTCTCACACACACGCATTCTCTCTCTCATGCATTCACTCTCTCTCTCACACACGCATTCTCTCTCTCTTGCACACACGCATTCACTCTCTCACACACATTCTCTCTCTCTCTCACACGCATTCTCTCTCACACACGCATTCTCTCTCACACACACGTTCTCTCTCTCACACACGCATTCTCTCTCACACACACATTCTCTCTCTCTCACACACACACATTCTCTCTCTCACACATTCTCTCTCAGACACACACACACATTCTCTCTCTCACACGCACATTCTCTCTCACACACACATTCTCTCTCTCTCTCACACGCATTTTCTCTCTCTCACACACACGCATTCTCTCTCTCACACACGCATTCTCTCTCACACACGCATTCTCTCTCTCTCTCACACGCATTCTATCTCTCTCTCTAACACGCATTTTCTCTCTCTTGCACACACGCATTCTCTCTCACACACACATTCTCTCTCTCACACAAGCATTCTCTCTGACACACGCATTCTCTCTCTCACACACATTCTCTCTCTCACACACGCATTCTCTCTCTCACACACGCATTCTCTCTCACACACACATTCTCTCTCTCACACACACATTCTCTCTCTCTCACACACGCATTCTCTCTCACACATGCATTCTCTCTCACATACAGGAAACCTCTCTCTCTCACACACTCATTCTCTCTCTCTCACGCACGCATTCGCTCTCTTGCACAGTAATTCTCTCTCTCACACTCATTCTCTCTCTCACACACGCATTCTCTCTCTCACACACGCATTCTCTCTCACACACACATTCGCTCTCTCTCACACACGCATTCTCTCTCACACATGCATTCTCTCTCACATACAGGAATCCTCTCTCTCACACACACTCATTCTCTCTCTCTCACGCACGCATTCGCTCTCTTGCACACTAATTCTCTCTCTCACACTCATTCTCTCTCTCACGCACGCATTCTCTCTCTCGCACACATGCATTCTCTCTTGCACACTCATTCTCTCTCTCACGCATGCATTCTCTCTCGCACACACGCATTCTCTCTCTCACACACACACATTCTCTCTCTCACGCACGCATTCACTCTCTCTCTCCCACACTCATTCTCTCTCACACACATGCATTCTCTCTCGCACACACGCATTCCCTCTCTCACACACACATTCTCTATCTCACGCCGCATTCGCTCTCTCTCTCCCACACTCATTCTCTCTCTCACACATGCATTCTCTCTCGCACAAACGAATCCTCTCTCTCACACACACTCATTCTCTCTCTCTCACGCACGCATTCGCTCTCTTGCACACTAATTCTCTCTCGCACACTCATTCTCTCTCTCACGCACGCATTCTCTCTCTCGCACGCATTCTCTCTTGCACACTCATTCTCTCTCTCACGCACGCATTCGCTCTCTCTCTCCCACACTCATTCTCTCTCTCACACATGCATTCTCTCTCGCACACACGAATCCTCTCTCTCTCACACACTCATTCTCTCTCTCTCACGCACGCAACCGCTCTCATGCACACTAATTCTCTCTCTCACACTCATTCTCTCTCTCACGCGTGCATTCTCTCTCTCGCACACACGCATTCTCTCTTGCATACTCATTCTCTCTTTCACGCACGCATTCGCTCTCTCTCTCCCACGCGTATTCTCTCTCTCACACATGCATTCTCTCTCGCACACATGCATTCTCTCTCTCACACACACACATTCTCTCTCTCTCTCGCACACATGCATTCTCTCTCTCTCGCACAAATGCATTCTCTCTCACATTCATTCTCTCTCTCACACACATGCATTCTCTCTCACACTCATTCTCTCTCTCTCACACACACGCATTCTCTCTCTCTCACACATTCTCTCTCTCTCACACGTGCGCATTCTCTCTCTCTCGCACACACGCATTCTCTCTCTCACGCGCACACGCATTCTCTCTCGCACACACGCATTCTCTCTCTCACACACACGAATCCTCTCTCTCACACACTCATTTTCTCTCTCATGCACGCATTCTCTCTCTCGCACACTTATTCTCTCTCTCACGCATGCATTCTCTCTCTCGCATGCATTCTCTCTCTCGCACGCATTCTCTCTCTCGCACACTCATTCTCTCTCTCATGCACGCATTCTCTCTCTCACGCAGGCATTCTCTCTCGCACGCATTTGCTCTCTCTCTCCCACACTCATTCTCTCTCTCATGCACGTATTCTCTCTCTCGTGCACTCATTCTCTCTCTCACGTACACATTCTCTCTCTCTCAAAGACGCATTCTCTCTAAACACACATTCTCTCTCTCGCACACGCACATTCTCTCTCTCGCACACACGCATTCTCTCTCTCACACGCAATCACTCTCGCACACACGCATTCTCTCTCTCTCACACACGCATTCTCTCTGTCGCACATGCATTCTCTCTCTCACACACGCACACACATTCTCTGTCACACACGCATTCCCTCTCACACACGTATTCACTCTCTCTGTCCCACACTCATTCTCACTCTCACACATGCATTCTCTCTCGCACACACGAATCCTCTCTCTCTCACACACACATTCTCTCTCTCACACACACGCATTCTCTCTCTCACGCATTCTCCCTCTCTCTCTCACACACGCATTCTCTCTCTCTTGCACACACGCATTCACTCTCTCACACACATTCTCTCTCTCTCTCACACGCATTCTCTCTCACACACGCATTCTCTCTCACACACACGTTCTCTCTCTCACACACGCATTCTCTCACACACACACATTCTCTCTCTCTCACACACACACATTCTCTCTCTCACACATTCTCTCTCAGACACACACACACATTCTCTCTCTCACACGCACATTCTCTCTCACACACACATTCTCTCTCTCTCTCACACGCATTTTCTCTCTCTCACACACACGCATTCTCTCTCTCTCACACGCATTCTCTCTCACACACGCATTCTCTCTCTCTCTCACACGCATTCTCTCTCTCTCTCTAACACGCATTTTCTCTCTCTTGCACACACGCATTCTCTCTCACACACACATTCTCTCTCTCACACAAGCATTCTCTCTGACACACGCATTCTCTCTCTCACACACATTCTCTCACACACGCATTCTCTCTCTCACACACGCATTCTCTCTCACACACACATTCTCTCTCACACACACATTCTCTCTCACACATACACACTTTCTCTCTCTCTAACACACGCATTCTCTCTCACACATGCATTCTCTCACACATACAGGAATCCTCTCTCTCTCACACACTCATTCTCTCTCTCGCACACACGCATTCGCTCTCTTGCACACTAATTCTCTCTCTCACACTCATTCTCTCTCTCACGCACGCATTCTCTCTCACACACACGCATTCTCTCTCACACACACATTCTCTCTCACACACACACACATTCTCTCTCTCTCACACACGCATTCTCTCTCTCACGCACGCATTCGCTCTCTCTCTCCCACACTCATTCTCTCTCACACACATGCATTCTCTCTCGCACACACGCATTCTCTCTCTCACACACACATTCTCTATCTCACGCACGCATTCGCTCTCTCTCTCCCACACTAATTCTCTCTCTCACACATGCATTCTCTCTCGCACACACGAATCCTCTCTCTCTCACACACTCATTCTCTCTCTCTCACGCACGCATTCGCTCTCTTGCACACTAATTCTCTCTCTCACACTCATTCTCTCTCTCACGCACGCATTCTCTCTCTCGCACGCATTCTCTCTTGCACACTCATTCTCTCTCTCACGCACGCATTCGCTCTCTCTCTCCCACACTCATTCTCTCTCTCACACATGCATTCTCTCTCGCACACACGAATCCTCTCTCTCTCACACACTCATTCTCTCTCTCTCACGCACGCATCCGCTCTCTTGCACACGAATTCTCTCTCTCACACTCATTCTCTCTCTCACGCACGCATTCTCTCTCTCGCACACACGCATTCTCTCTCTCACACATGCATTCTCTCTCGCACACACGCATTCTCTCTCTCTCACACACACATTCTCTCTCTCTCGCACACATGCATTCTCTCTCGCTCACACACACATTCTCTCTCTCTCGCACACACGCATTCTCTCTCTCTCACACACACATTCTCTCTCTCACACACACACGTATTCTCTCTCACATTCATTCTCTCTCTCACACACATGCATTCTCTCTCACACTCATTCTCTCTCTCTCACACACACGCATTCTCTCTCTCACGCATTCTCTCTCTATCCCACGTGCGCATTCTCTCTCTCTCGCACACACGCATTCTCTCTCTCACGCACACACGCATTCTCTCTCGCACACAAGCATTCTCTCTCTCGCACACACGAATCCTCTCTCTCTCACACACTCATTCTCTCTCTCTCACGCACGCAACCGCTCTCATGCACACTAATTCTCTCTCTCACACTCATTCTCTCTCTCACGCGTGCATTCTCTCTCTCGCACACACGCATTCTCTCTTGCATACTCATTCTCTCTTTCACGCACGCATTCGCTCTCTCTCTCCCACGCGTATTCTCTCTCTCACACATGCATTCTCTCTCGCACACATGCATTCTCTCTCTCACACACACACATTCTCTCTCTCTCTCGCACACATGCATTCTCTCTCTCTCGCACAAACGCATTCTCTCTCACATTCATTCTCTCTCTCACACACATGCATTCTCTCTCACACTCATTCTCTCTCTCACACACACACGCATTCTCTCTCTCTCACACATTCTCTCTCTCTCACACGTGCGCATTCTCTCTCTCTCGCACACACGCATTCTCTCTCTCACGCGCACACGCATTCTCTCTCGCACACACGCATTCTCTCTCTCACACACACGAATCCTCTCTCTCACACACTCATTTTCTCTCTCATGCACGCATTCTCTCTCTCGCACACTTATTCTCTCTCTCACGCATGCATTCTCTCTCTCGCATGCATTCTCTCTCTCGCACGCATTCTCTCTCTCGCACACTCATTCTCTCTCTCATGCACGCATTCTCTCTCTCACGCAGGCATTCTCTCTCGCACGCATTTGCTCTCTCTCTCCCACACTCATTCTCTCTCTCATGCACGTATTCTCTCTCTCGTGCACTCATTCTCTCTCTCACGTACACATTCTCTCTCTCTCAAAGACGCATTCTCTCTAAACACACATTCTCTCTCTCGCACACGCACATTCTCTCTCTCGCACACACGCATTCTCTCTCTCACACGCAATCACTCTCGTACACACGCATTCTCTCTCTCTCACACACGCATTCTCTCTGTCGCACACGCATTCCCTCTCACACACGTATTCACTCTCTCTGTCCCACACTCATTCTCACTCTCACACATGCATTCTCTCTCGCACACACGAATCCTCTCTCTCTCACACACACATTCTCTCTCTCACACACACGCATTCTCTCTCTCACGCATTCTCCCTCTCTCTCTCACACACGCATTCTCTCTCTCTTGCACACACGCATTCACTCTCTCACACACATTCTCTCTCTCTCTCACACGCATTCTCTCTCACACACGCATTCTCTCTCACACACACGTTCTCTCTCTCACACACGCATTCTCTCACACACACACATTCTCTCTCTCTCACACACACACATTCTCTCTCTCACACATTCTCTCTCAGACACACACACACATTCTCTCTCTCACACGCACATTCTCTCTCACACACACATTCTCTCTCTCTCTCACACGCATTTTCTCTCTCTCACACACACGCATTCTCTCTCTCTCACACGCATTCTCTCTCACACACGCATTCTCTCTCTCTCTCACACGCATTCTCTCTCTCTCTCTAACACGCATTTTCTCTCTCTTGCACACACGCATTCTCTCTCACACACACATTCTCTCTCTCACACAAGCATTCTCTCTGACACACGCATTCTCTCTCTCACACACATTCTCTCACACACGCATTCTCTCTCTCACACACGCATTCTCTCTCACACACACATTCTCTCTCACACACACATTCTCTCTCACACATACACACTTTCTCTCTCTCTAACACACGCATTCTCTCTCACACATGCATTCTCTCACACATACAGGAATCCTCTCTCTCTCACACACTCATTCTCTCTCTCGCACACACGCATTCGCTCTCTTGCACACTAATTCTCTCTCTCACACTCATTCTCTCTCTCACGCACGCATTCTCTCTCACACACACGCATTCTCTCTCACACACACATTCTCTCTCACACACACACACATTCTCTCTCTCTCACACACGCATTCTCTCTCTCACGCACGCATTCGCTCTCTCTCTCCCACACTCATTCTCTCTCACACACATGCATTCTCTCTCGCACACACGCATTCTCTCTCTCACACACACATTCTCTATCTCACGCACGCATTCGCTCTCTCTCTCCCACACTAATTCTCTCTCTCACACATGCATTCTCTCTCGCACACACGAATCCTCTCTCTCTCACACACTCATTCTCTCTCTCTCACGCACGCATTCGCTCTCTTGCACACTAATTCTCTCTCTCACACTCATTCTCTCTCTCACGCACGCATTCTCTCTCTCGCACGCATTCTCTCTTGCACACTCATTCTCTCTCTCACGCACGCATTCGCTCTCTCTCTCCCACACTCATTCTCTCTCTCACACATGCATTCTCTCTCGCACACACGAATCCTCTCTCTCTCACACACTCATTCTCTCTCTCTCACGCACGCATCCGCTCTCTTGCACACGAACTCTCTCTCTCACACTCATTCTCTCTCTCACGCACGCATTCTCTCTCTCGCACACACGCATTCTCTCTCTCACACATGCATTCTCTCTCGCACACACGCATTCTCTCTCTCTCACACACACATTCTCTCTCTCTCGCACACATGCATTCTCTCTCGCTCACACACACATTCTCTCTCTCTCGCACACACGCATTCTCTCTCTCTCACACACACATTCTCTCTCTCACACACACACGTATTCTCTCTCACATTCATTCTCTCTCTCACACACATGCATTCTCTCTCACACTCATTCTCTCTCTCTCACACACACGCATTCTCTCTCTCACGCATTCTCTCTCTATCCCACGTGCGCATTCTCTCTCTCTCGCACACACGCATTCTCTCTCTCACGCACACACGCATTCTCTCTCAAACACAAGCATTCTCTCTCTCACACACTCATTTTCTCTCTCATGCACGCATTCTCTCTCTCGCACACTTATTCTCTCTCTCACGCATGCATTCTCTCTCTCGCATGCATTCTCTCTCTCGCACGCATTCTCTCTCTCGCACACTCATTCTCTCTCTCATGCACGCAATCTCTCTCTCACGCACGCATTCTCTCTTGCACACTCATTTTCTCTCTCTCGCACGCATTCGCTCTCTATCTTCCACACTCATTCTCTCTCTCATGCACGTATTCTCTCTCTCGTGCACTCATTCTCTCTCTCACGTACACATTCTCTCTCTCTCAAAGACGCATTCTCTCTAAACACACATTCTCTCTCTCGCACACACACATTCTCTCGCACACACGCATTCTCTCCCTCACACGCAATCTCTCTCAAACACACGCATTCTCTCTCTCTCACACACGCATTCTCTCTGTCGCACATGCATTCTCTCTCTCACACACGCACACGCATTCTCTGTCACACACGCATTCCCTCTCTCTCACACGCATTCTCTCTCTCTCACACACGCATTCTCTCTCTTACACATGCATTCTCTCTCTCTCACACGCACACGCATTCTCTGTCACACACGCATTCTCTCTCTCTCACACATTCTCTCTCTCACACACATTCTCTCTCTCACACACGCATTATCTCTCTCTCACACACGCATTCTCTCTCTCTCCCACACACAGTCTCTCTCACGCACGCATTCTCTCTCTCGTGCAATCAATCTCTCTCTCACGTACACATTCTCTCTCTCACACACACGCATTCGCTCTCTCACGCATTCTCTCTCTCTCACATACACATTCTCTCTCTCTTGCACACACGCATTCACTCTCTCACACACATTCTCTCTCTCTCTCACACGCATTCTCTCTCACACACGCATTCTCTCACACACACATTCTCTCTCTCACACGCATTCTCTCTCACACACACATTCTCTCTCTCACACACACATTCTCTCTCTCACACACACACATTCTCTCTCTCACACATTCTCTCTCTCACACACACATTCTCTCACTCACACGCATTCTCTCTCTCACACACACGCATTCTCTCTCTCACGCATTCTCTCTCTCTCACATACACATTCTCTCTCTCTTGCACACACGCATTCACTCTCTCACACACATTCTCTCTCTCTCTCACACGCATTCTCTCTCACACACGCATTCTCTCTCACACACACATTCTCTCTCTCTCTCACACGCATTCTCTCTCACACACACATTCTCTCTCTCACACATATTCTCTCTCTCACACACACACATTCTCTCTCACACATTCTCTCTCACACACACACATTCTCTCTCTCACACGCGCATTCTCTCTCGCACACACATTCTCTCTCTCACACACACGCATTTTCTCTCTCTCTCTCTCACACACGCATTCTCTCTCTCTCATACGCATTCTCTCTCACACACGCATTCTCTCTCACACACGCATTCTCTCTCACACACGCATTCTCTCTCTCTCTCACACACATTCTCTCTCTCTCTCACGCATTCTCTCTCTCACACACATTCTCTCTCTCACACACATTCTCTCTCTCACACACGCACACGCATTCTCTGTCACACACGCATTCTCTCTCTCTCACACGCATTCTCTCTCTCTCACACACGCATTCTCTCTCTTACACAGGCATTCTCTCTCTCTCACACGCACACGAAATCTCTGTCACACACGCATTCTCTCTCTCTCACACGCACACACATTCTCTCTCTCACACACGCATTATCTCTCTCTCACACACGCATTCTCTCTCTCTCACACGCACGCATTCTCTATCTGTCTCCCACACTCTCTCTCACGCACGCATTCTCTCTCTCGTGCAATCAATCTCTCTCTCACGTACACATTCTCTCTCTCACAGACGCATTCTCTCTAACACACAATTTCTCTCCCTCGCACACACACATTCTCTCTCTCGCACACACGCATTCTCTCTCTCTCTCACACGCAATCTCTCTCGCACACACGCAGTCTCTCTCTCTCTCACACACGCATTCTCACTCTCAGACACGCATTCTCTCTCTCTCACACACACGCATTCTCTCTCTCGCACACGCATTCTCTCTCTCACACACCTGCATTCTCTCTCTTTCACACGCACACGCATTCTCTGTCACACACGCATTCTCTCTCTCTCACACAAAAATGCATTCTCTCTCACACACATTCTCTCCCACACACGCATTATCTCTCTCTCACACACGCAATCTCTCTCGCACACACGCATTCTCTCTCTCTCTCACACACGCATTCTCTCTCTCAGACACGCATTCTCCCTCTCACACACACGCATTCTCTCTCGCACACACGCATTCTCTCTCACACACACCCATTCTCTCTCTCACACGCACACGCATTCTCTCTCTCTCACACACGCATTCTCTCTCTCACACACACGCATTCTCTCTCTCACGCATTCTCTCTCTCTCACACACACATTCTCTCTCTCTTGCACACACGCATTCACTCTCTCACACAATTCTCTCACTCTCTCACACGCATTCTCTCTCACACACGCATTCTCTCTCACACACACATTCTCTCTCTCTCTCACACACATTCTCTCTCACACACACATTCTCTCTCTCACACACACATTCTCTCTCTCACACACACACACATTCTCTCTCTCACTCATTCTCTCTCACACACACACATTCTCAGTCTCACACGCGCATTCTCTCTCGCACACACATTCTCTCTCTCTCTCACACGCATTCTCCCTCTCTCTCACACACACGCATTCTCTCTCTCTCACACGCATTCTCTCTCGCACACGCATTCTCTCTCACACACGCATTCTCTCTCTCTCTCACACACATTCTCTCTCTCTCTCACACGCATTCTCTCTCTCACACACATTCTCTCTCTCACACACGCATTCTCTGACACACGCATTCTCTCTTTCTCACACATTCTCTCTCTCACACACACATTCTCTCTCTCTCACACACGCATTCTCTCTCTCACACACATTCTCTCTCTCACACACGCATTCTCTCTGACATTCGCATTCTCCCTCACACACGCATTCTCTCTATCACAGACGCATTCTCTCTCACACACACATTCTCTCTCACACACACATTCTCTCACACACACACATTCTCTCTCTCACACACACATTCTCTCTCTCTCTCACACGCATTCCCTCTCACACATTCATTCTCTCTGACACACGCATTCTCTCTCTCACACACATTCTCTCTCTCACACACACATTCTCTCCCTCTCACACACCTTCTCTCTCTCTCACACACGCATTCTCTCTGACACACGCATTCTCTCTCACACACGCATTCTCTCTCTCCCACACGTTCTCTCTCTCACACACATTCTCTCTCTCACACACGCATTCTCTCTGACACACGCATTCTCTCTCTCACAAACATTCTCTCTCTCACACACATTCTCTCTCTCACACACACATTCTCTCTCTCTCACACACGCATTCTCTCTCACACACACACATTCTCTCTCACACACATTCTCTCTCTCACACACGCATTCTCTCTGACACACGCATTCTCTCTCTCACACACGCATTCTCTCTCTCTCTGACACACATTCTCTCTCACACACAATTCTCTCTCTCTCTGACACACATTCTCTCTCACACACACACATTCTCTCTCTGACACACACATTCTCTCTCACACACGCATTCTCTCTCACACACGCATTCTCTCTAACACACGCATTCTCTCTCACACACGCATTCTCTCTCACACACACGCATTCTCTCTGACACACACATTCTCTCTCTCACACACACATTCTCTCTCTCTCACACATTCTCTCTCTCACACACATTATCTCTCTCACACACACATTCTCTCTCACACACACAATCTCTCTCTCACACACGCATTCTCTCTCTCACACACATTCTCTCTCACACACACATTCTCTCTCACACACACACGCATTCTCTCACACACGCATTCTCTCTCACACACACTCATTCTCTCTCTCACACGCATTCTCTCTCTCACACAAACATTCACTCTCTCACAAACATTCTCTCTGACACACACACATTCTCTCTCTCACACACACGCATTCTCTCTCTCACACACACACATTCTCTCACTCTCACACACACATTCTCTCTCATACACCCAATCTCTCTCTCTCACACACGCATTCTCTCTCACACATACTCATTCTCTCTCTCACACGCATTCTCTCTCTCACACAAACATTCTCTCTCTCACAAACATTCTCTCTCACACACACACATTCTCTCTCTCACACACACGCATTCTCTCTCTCACACATACACATTCTCTCTCTCTCACACACACATTCTCTCTCACACACACATTCTCTCTCTCTCACACACACATTCTCTCTCTCTCACACACACATTCTCTCTCACACACACATTCTCTCTCTCACACACACGCATTCTCTCTCAAACACGCATTCTCTCTCACATACGCATTCTCTCTCACACGCACATTCTCTCTCACACGCACATTCTCTCTCACACACGCATTCCCTCTCACACACGCATTCTCTCTCACACGCACATTCTCTCTCACACACACATTCTCTCACACACACATTCTCTCTCTCACACACATTCTCTCTCTCACACACACATTGTCACACACAGATTCTCTCTCACACACACGCATTCTCTCTCACACTCACATTCTCTCACACACACATTCTCTCACACACACATTCTCTCTAACACAC